>NC_134362.1:170746374-170878874 GCF_048569485.1 Anomaloglossus baeobatrachus
TTTTCGTTTCTTCACAGGTGGGTCTCTGCAAGAAAACCACAAATTACATATATGTTAGGAAGAAGCAGATCTCAATGTTTATTTTGGGAGGAAAATTCTAAAAATTTGACAAAATAAAAATAAATCCATGTATCTTAAAATCCAATTTGCTTGGCATCTTTCACCATTATCTAGCTCAGGGTTCCCCAACTCCACTCCTCGAGGCCCAAGCTGACCATCAGTGGACCTTTACCCCTACAAATATGGTGGAAATTAGCACCCCATACACAATGAGCTGTCCAGAAGTGAAAATGGAGAAATCAAGGAGGAATCAATGTAATATACTACACTGGTTCTCCACCCAACACTAATCTGGCAGATCGAAGTGGTGCAAAGAAGGGGGGAAACTGCGGAGATGACTCTGAATGCCCTCATTGGATATTTGAAAGGGGTTCACAAAGTAATGGTTGTAAGCAGCAGAATACAATACTCTCAACTGAGATGCATACAGTCATGGCCGAAAGTGTTCACACCCTTGAAATTGTTCCATAAAATAAAGTATTTCTCCCTGAAAATTATTGCAATTCCACATTTATTTACTTTGTATTTATTAAAACAGGAAAAAAAGGCAAATTGGACAAAACTCCAAAAATGGCCGGACAATATTGTTGCCCCCCCCCCTCCTCCTCAACTTAATATTTGGTTGCACACACTTTGGAATAATAAATCGCTTCCTATAACCGTCCACAAGCTTCTTTTTCCTCTCAGCTGGAATCTGGGATTCTTCTTTATAAACTACTAGCTGTAGTACCCGGCATTGCCCCGGATAGTAACGGTCTCTCTCCCAGTCTCTGTATGTGTGTCGCTGTCTGTCTATGTCTCTTTCCTTGTCTGTTTCTATCTCTGTATTTGTATCAGTCTGTCTCCATCTCTGTGTCTGTCTCTATGTGTGTGTCTCTTTGCCCGGTCCGTCTCTGTCTGTCTCTATCCATCTCACCACCGACATCTTATTACCTCACACATAAGCTTCTTTTACTAAACAGTTTATTTGGTTCCTATAGCAACCACTGACAGTTGCTATTAATAACCTATAGCTCCTACCTCCATTCAGTTTAATGGAGGCAGGATTTTTGCAGAGTAACTAAAGCGCGGGGTTAAATTTTCCCGCCCAAACAGTCTGACGTTCCCTGAGTCACATGGAGTGTCTGTGCAAAATTTCGCGATTGTAAATGCAATGGTGCGGATTCCTTTAGCGGACACACATAGCTTTATATATTAGACTTCAGGTCTCTCATATTTCAAGGAGTCTTCTGCCAACAGGAATTTTAAGATCCCTCTACAGGTGTCAATGGAATTTGGATCTGGACTCATTGCTGCCACTTCAGAACTCTCCAGCACTTTGTTTCCATCCATTTCTGGGGGCTTCTTGAAGTATGTTTGGGGTCTAACAAGATCCATGACTTAGTACGCAAACCTAGCTTTCTGAAAATGGGTATGCCATTGTCATCCTTTGGTAATCTTCAGATTTCTTGATGCCTTGCACACAGCCAAAGCAGCCAGTGCCAGAGGCAGCAAAATAACCCTCAAAATTCATGAAACCTCCACCATATTTGACTGTAGGTTTTGTATTCTTTTCTTTGTAGGCCTCATTCCCTTTTCAGTAAACAATACAATGATGTGCTTTACCAGAAAGCTCCATCTTGGTCTCATCTGTCCACAAGACACTGTCCCAGAAGTATTTTGGTTACGCATGTACATTGTCAATCTGCGGTCTAGCTTTTTTCACGTGTCAGCAGTGGGGTCCTCTTGGGTCTCCTCCATAGCGTTCTATTTCATTCAAATGTAGATGGATAGTTCGTGTTGACACTAATGCACCCTGAGCCTGCAGGACATAATTTCCTTGGAACTTGATTGGGGGCTTATCCATCATTTAGACCATCCTGCATTACAGCTTCCACCAAATTTTCTCTGCCGTCCACATAAAGGGAGATTAGCTACAGTGCCATGGGTTGTAAACTTCTTGATTGTGTTGCACATCATGGACAAAGGAACATCAAGATCTCTCAAGATGGACTTGTAACCTTGAGATTGAAGATATTTTTCAACAATTTTGGTTCTCAAGTCCTCAGACAGATCCCTTCTGCTCTTCCTGTTCTCCATGCTTAGTGTGGCACGCACAGTGCAAAGATTGAGTCAACTTCTCTCTTTTTATCTGGTTTCAGGTGTGATTTTCATATTGCCCACACCTATTACTTGTCACTGACGAGTGAATGAGCATCACATGCTTGAAACAAAAGTTGTTTACCCACAATTTTGGAAAGGTGCCAACAATTTTGAATTTTGTCCTGCCCATTTTCTGGAGCTATATGTTAAATTATGTCCAATTTGCCTTATTTTTCCCTCTGTTTTGTATGTATTGGAAAAAACAAAAAAAAAAACACTCCTACTTCACATTGAAAAGGTAATGGCATGTTTAGAGCACATTAATTTTTTTTTTATTTATTTTTAAGTTTTTGTATGTAGATTTGCAGACAGAAAAATCCACCGCAGAAGACAGAGTGGAGTTCTGCCCCATGTGACAGCTACGGCCAATCAGAGGCTGTAGTGGTCATATAGAATGGAACACTAGAAGACCCGGAATCACATGCAGAGGTATTTTTTTTTTAAACCTTTTCCAAATATGCACTGCAGCCCCTCATTCTTAATCATCCTTTAGTGCAGGGGTGGGGAACCTTTTTACTGCCGGGGGCCATTTGGAAAATTCTACCAACCTTCGGGGGCCGCACAAAATCATCAACTTGAAAATGACCCGGCTATAATTGGTCAAACAATTAATTAACTCTCCCCTATACCCCTACTGTGGCGGCCAGAGCTGATTCTCTTTGGTGCGCTGTGATGTTTGCGTCTCACAACTGCTTTTCCAGGTTTGTCTTTGTTTGAAGCGCAGATTGGTAAATCATATATATTACACAGGAGACACTGTACATACACACACCGCTCTGACACCGTATACTGCACACAGCCTTGACACAGTTGTCATATTGTACACTACCCATGACGCACACTGGCCATATATAGTACACATGCACAGGAGATACTGTATACTGCACACAGCACTCACATGCCGTATACAGCACACACATAAGCCATACACAGCACTCAACAAGCCAAAAAGTTCTGCATGTAAACATGTGCACACCAGGAATTAGATATACCAATAAACCTTACAATATGAAACTTTATTAAGTGCCAAACACAGCACACACACACGCCATATACACAGCACACACACACAGCACACACGCCGTATACACAGCGCACACACAGCACACACGCCGTATACACAGCGCACACACAGCACACACGCCGTATACACAGCGCACACACAGCACACACGCCGTATACACGCCGTATACACAGCACACACACACAGCACACACGCCGTATACACAGCGCACACACAGCACACACGCCGTATACACAGCACACACACAGCACACACACGCCGTATACACAGCGCACACACGCCGTATACACAGCACAGACACAGCACACACGCCGTATACACAGCACATACACAGCACACACGCCGTATACACAGCACATACACCGTATACACAGCACATACACAGCACACACGCCGTATACACAGCACACGCACATGTTGTATACACAACAGACGCTGGACACTTAAGTGACAAATACATTTGATATATGGTGGTATATATTAGATATAAACACACTTAGCGCAGATATAAGTACCTGCTGCTTAGGTGCCCTGTAAGATCAGGTGCAGCACAAGTGATGGATGCAGCAGCTCAGCTCAAGGGCTGCCTTCATTCTCGTCTTTTCTCTCCAAGAAAAGACCTGCTAGCCATGAACAGCCGAGCACAGCATGGGAGTGTGAGAGGTAGAACACACGGCACTATGCAGCCTTCTATATCCCGTGCAGGCCCCTCCCCCATCACTCTGATTCTAGCTGCAATCTCAGGGAGCATGTAGGAGCCAGAGGGAGGAAGTCCCACCCCCAGTGCTGTCTGCCGGCAATAGACAAGATGAGCGGCTGCCCGAGCACCACAGCCACCGGGAATCTGCTCCAGTGCCCCGGGGGCCACAGAAAAGGTCATTGCGGGCCGCATACGGCCCGCGGGCCGGAGGTTCCCCACCCCTGCTTTAGTGCGTGTATACATTTTTTTTAATTATTTTACCTCCCCTCCCCCAGAATAAAAAAAAAAAAAAAAAAAACAAAAAACACACGTTTGTATTGTTTTACATATATATCCTTTACCTGTGTTCCACAGGAATCTCGTGGCCCATCCTGTGGGTATGTGATAGCAGAGCCGTTCTGCTGGCATAAGGACAGCCACATGTGCACTGAAACGTTTTTCCACAGTAACCGATGTGCCGCTTCAAGTCCCACTCTGTGCCGTATGAGTTTCCGCATTTCTCACATTTGTGCTTCTTTTCGGCGTGCATTTTCATGAAGTGCTGTAACATGCAGGATTAGGTTTAGAAAACAGAGAAATAAATATACTTAAAAAAAGGGGTTGGCCGGGTTTGTGATGAAAGAGTGACTGCATACTTTTGAAATCTTCACAGTGCGTGCCCTGCATGCTGTCAAGATTCTCCGGTACCGGCAGCGAGAGCAGGCAGTCACCAGACTGCAAGTATGCCATTGGCAGCCTTCTGGACACATTCCAACTAGACATGCGCACTCTCACTCAAAACAAGTAAGCTGAGCGAGACCGCACAGGTCTAACTCAGCAAATCACATACTTGCAGTCACGTGACTGCCTGCTCTTGCTGCTGCCACCGGAGAACCTGACGGCATGCAGCACGCGCGCTGTGACAATTCGAAAGTCTGCAGTCAGAGTCATCACAAGCCTGGCCAGCCCCTTTAAAGGGAACCTGTCACCAGATTTGGTGACTATAAGCTGCGGCCACCACCAGTGAACCCTTATATACAGCATTCTAACATCCTGTATATAAGAGCCCAGGCCGCTGTGTAGAACATAAAAATCACTTTATAATACTCACCTAACGGTCACGTGGTGGACCTAATGGGCGTCTCCGTTGTCCGGTTCCCGGCGCCGCATCTTTTAGCCATCTTTGATCTCCTTCTCTAGCCACAGTGCATGACAGGTCCGACGTCATACACACTGAGCAGGGCAGATCAAAGTATTGTAGTGCGCCTGCGCAGAACCGGCGAGTGTGTATGACGTAGACGCGTCATGCACCCAGGCTTCAGAAAGAGGACGAAGATGGCCGAAAGAGGAGGCGCCAGCACCGGAGAACGGAGACGCCCATTTGGCCCATCGTGCAACCGTTAGGTAAGTATTATAAAGTGTTTTTTTATGTTATACCCCCGGCCCGGGCTCTTATATACAGCATGTTAGAATGTTGTATATAAGAGCCCAGTGATGGTGGCCGCAGCTTATAGGCCGAAAAACTGGTGACAGGTTCCCTTTAAGAGAATCACATGTGTATTATTAGTTTACATTATAGTGTAAGGAGGGGGAACTATAGGATGGATCTGTTGTAGGGCGAGACAGGATCCAGGAGTGAATGCTCTGACAAGGAGGGGGACAATTTTAACAATGGAGGGGCGATTTTTATTTTTTAGGTGGCAGTAATGGACATACAAACCCTTAATATATACGTAGAACAATTCTTGCTAATATAATATATTACACAGATACACACAGACACAATAGATTTTTTTTTTTAATAATTACAGTAATCACTTCTTAACCAAGTAGTACAGATATTGACTAGGCCTACAGTGTTTTGCTGCTGCACGCAAGATCTATCAGAGCCGACAGGTCACCCCCAAGTTCTGCATATGGGCAAAAGCTTTCCGGGCAAAAAACAGCAAAAGTGTTCTAGAGCATAATGTGAACATAGCCTAACATCTATTCCTTTGCAAATATAAGATAAGTAGTGGTTAGTGATGAACGGGCACTACCATGCTCGGTACTCGTAACTAGAAATGAGCGGGCACTACCATGCTCGGGTGCTCGTAACTAGAGATGAGCGGGCACTACCATGCTCGGTACTTGTAACTAGTAATGAGTGAGCACTACCATGCTCGGGTGCTCGGTACTCGTAACTAGTGATGAGCGGGCACTACCATGCTCAGGTGCTCGGTACTTGTAACTAGAGATGAGCGGGCACTACCATGCTTGGTACTCGTAACTAGTAATGAGTGAGCACTACCATGCTCGGGCGATCGGTACTCGTAACTAGTGATGAACGGGCACTACCACGCTCGGTATATGTAACTAGCAGTTGGACGTTCAGACGGGCACGACTTGAGTACCTGAGTATAATAGAAGTCAAAGGGGAACTTGAGCATTTTTCTGGGAAATCATCCATGAAAAAATGCTCGAGTCCCCTATTGACTTCCATTATAATCAGGTACTCAAGTCGTGCCCGTCTGAATGTCCAACTGCTGGTTACATATACCGAGCATGTACACAAGATGACCAAATTGTAAAAAGAGCACAGGAAAACCAAAACATGGCACCTGTGGAAGCACACTCAGAGCAGAGAGTAAGAACTGGAGGACAAGGAGTACAGTGCAAGAATATTTATTGTGGAGCAACTGGCACATAAGAATCAGCGGCAAATCAGGCCGGTATTGTATAAAAAAAAAGAGAATTTTGTTACTTACCGTAAATTCTTTTTCTTATAGTTCCGACATGGGAGACCCAGACCATGGGTGTATAGCTTCTGCCTCCGGAGGACACACAAAGTACTACACTAAAAGTGTAGCTCCTCCCTCCTAGCATATACACCCCCTGGTAGCCAGTCCTAGCCAGTCCTGTGCAAAAGTTGAAGGAGGACATCCACCCACAAGTAGAGACAGAGCAAAACCCGGAACAACCGGAACCTCTGTCTACAACAACAGCCGGTGAAAACACACGGAACAAGAAACCTGCCAACAGGCAACAGGGAGGGTGCTGGGTCTCCCATGTCGGAACTATAAGAAAAAGAATTTACGGTAAGTAACAAAATTCTCTTTTTCTTCATCGTTCCTTATGGGAGACCCAGACCATGGGACGTTCCAAAGCAGTCCATGGGTGGGAATAAACAGAAAAACTGAGAAGTAGGCGAAACCTAACTTCACAAATGGGCGACAGCCGCCTGAAGGATGCGTCTGCCCAAGCTCGCATCTGCCGAAGCATGAGCATGCACTTGGTAGTGCTTCGAAAAGGTATGCAGACTAGTCCAAGTGGCAGTCTGACAGACCTGCTGAGCCGTAGCCTGGGCCTGAAAGCCTAAGAGGCACCAACAGCTCTGGTCAAGTGTGCCTTGATCCCTGGCGGGAGAGGCACTTGAGTACACTGGTAGGTATCGGAAATGGCCGACCTAAACCAACGAGCCAGGGTCGGCTTAGATGCCGAGAGGCACTTACGCTGACCAGTGGTCAGCACAAAAGAGAGGTGCACCGCCTAAGAACAGCGGTGCGAGACACATAGATCCGGACCGCCCGCACCAGATCCAGAGTATGCAACGCCTTTTCAAAGCGATGAACAGGAGCCGGACAAAAGGAAGGCAGGGAAAATGCCCCGGTTAAGGTGGAAGCAGCAACCACCTTGTCTTGATGAAAAACCAAAAAAATGGGGGACTCCGAAGAGAGTGCAGCCAAAACAGAGACTCTCTTGAGGGAAGTTATGGCCACTAGAAAGACCACTTTCTGTGAAAGACGAAACAAAGAAATCTCCCTAAGAGGCTCAAAGGGGGGTTTCCGGAAGCCGTGAGGACCGGATTAAGGTCCCAGGGCTCCAAAGGCCGCCGGTAAGGCAGAATGATGTGAGATGCGCCCTGCATGAAGGAGCGCACCTGAGCCAGCCGGGCGATACGCCGCTGGCACAACACTGACAGAGCCGAGACCTGTCCCTTAAGGGAATTGAGGGATAGTCCTAGCTGCAGACCGGACTGTAGAAGGGACAGGAGGGTCGGCAAGGCCAAAAGGCCAAGGATACTTCCGAGCTCGAGTCATAGTGGAGATGACTTCAGGAGGGATACCAGAAGTCGTCAAGATCCAGGACTCAAAAGCCACGCCGTCAATCTGAGAGCCGCAGATTCTGGCGGAAAGACGGACCTCGTGAGAGAAGGTCTGAACAGTCCGGGAGGTGCCATGGCACCTCTACGGACAGACGGAGCAGGTCAGGGTACCAAGCTTGCCTGGGTCAGTCTGGAGTAATGAGAATGACCCGACGGCCCTCCTTTCTGATCTTGCGCAGGACTCTGGGCAAGAACTAGAGGGTGAAACACGTAAGACAGACGAAGCTGGGACCAAACTTGAACCAGTTCGTCTGCCGCAAAAACCTGAGGATCGTGGAGCCTCGGTTTGACGGCTGAGACAATCTGCCTCCCAGTTTTCCACGTCTGGGATGTGGGCTGCGGATATGGTGGACTAGGAGTCCTCCGTCCACTGAAGAATGCGATGAACCTCCAACATTGCCAGGCGGCTGAGTGTCCCGCCCTGGAGGTTGATGTAGGCAAACGCTGTAGCGTTGTCTGACTGGACTCGAATGTGCCTGGCCGCCAACAGATTGTGAAAGGCTTAGAGAGCTAGAAACACAGCTCTGATTTCCAGCACATTGATCCAGAGGGCTGATTCGGACAGAGTCCAAGTGCCCTGCACTCCATGGTGGAGATATACTGCTCCCCAGCCGGATAAACTAGCATCTTGGTGAGGATTACCCGGGACGGGGCCAGGAAGGAGCGTCCCTGAGACAGAGGGGCCGAAGCCACCACTGAAACGAGCCCGTGGTCTGTGGCGAAGCCACCACCCCGTGGAAGGAGGAAGTCCACTTGTTCCAACAGCGGAAAATATCCAGCCGCAGAGGACGCAGATGGAACTGGGCAAGGGAATCGCTTCCATTGACACCACCATCTGATCCAGCACCTGTATTAGGTGCCTGATGGAACAACGTCGACCGCCAGCGGAGGGACTGCTGTTTGACTAAGGGCAGCTTCACAAGTGCCGACAGAGTCTCGAATTGCGTCCCTGGGTATGTGAACTTCTGGGTCGAAGTCAGAGTGGACTTGGACAGAATGACAAACCACCCGAATTGGTTAGAGTGGCGAGAGTGAGCGAGGCACTCCGCTAACAGTCTGCACTGGATGAAGCCCAGACTAGAAGGCTGTCCAGGACAAAAGGATCACTGCCAACCCCTAGAGGTGCAGGACCGCAATCACAGCTGCCCCGACCTTGAGAATACTCGAGGGGCCGTGGCTAACCCCAAGGGAAGAGCCACAAATTGGACCACTCTGATTGCAAAACGTAGCCAACGCTGGTGTGAAACTGCGATTGGCACATGCAGATAGGCATCTCTGATGTCGATGGATGCTAGGGAATCTCCTTGGGTCATTGATTGATCGCAGAGACTCCATGCGAAAATGCCGCACCTGAACATGCTTGAGAAGCTTGAGATCCAGGTCGGAAGGCACCGCCCTCTTCGGGTACTAGGAATAGATTTAAGCAGAAATCTCAGAATCGTTCCCAGTCGGTAACCGGTACAATTACTCCAGTGGCCTGCAAGAATGCCACAGCCTGTGAGAAGGCGGCGGCCTTGGAGCAGGGGGGAGTTGACAGAAAAAATCTGTTTGGCGGGCTGGATAGAATTCTATCCTGTAGGCGTGGGAGATGGTATCTCGCACCCACTGATCGGAGACGTGTTAAAACCATACGTCGCCAAAGTGGGAGAGCCTGCCACCGACCAAGGACGTTGCTGGCGTGGCCAGATAGCCAGGAGGAGGCTGACTTAGTGGCAGCATCTCCTGCTGTCCTCTGAGGACGCGGCTTCGTGCGCCATTTGGGTTTACGATCCTTGGCTGAGCTAGTGGACGAGGCCGAGGGCTTAGAGAACGATCAGATGGAGGAACGAAAAGAACGAAACCTCGACTGATTCCTGCCCTGGACAGGTTTCCTGGTTTAGGTCTGTGGCCTGGAAGAACTCTTCCCGCCAAGAGCTTCCTTAATAATTTCATCCAGTTGTTCCCGAATAGTCTGGTCCCAGCAAAAGGGAGCCCAGCAAGGAACTTCTTTAGAAGCATCCGCCTTCCACTTCCGAAGCCACAGGAGCCTGCGGATAGCGAGGAAATTAGCCGAGGCCACCGCAGTGCAGTGAGAGTCTCCAGCATGGCAGACATGGCATAGGATGAAAAGACTGAAGTCTGGAAGTTAAGGCAACCATTTCGGGCATAGAGTCCCTGTGAGGGAATGCATCTCCTCTAGAGAAGCAGAGATGGCTATGAAAGCCCGCACTGCTGCAAAAGCTGGGGAGAACGAGGCCCCTGCCGCCTCCATACAGATTTGGCCAGAAGGACAACCTGGCGGACAGCAAAGCCGTAAGTGAGGAGCCATCAGCCACTGATACAACGGTCCGGGCTGAGAGTCTAAACACCGGAGGGACCACCTTTGGTGAATGAGCCCACTCCTTGACCACCTCTGGTGGAAGGGGAAAACTGTCATCAGAACCACGCTTTGGGAAGCGTTTGTCAGAGCAGACCCTGGGCTTGGTCACAGTGGCCTGAAAACTGGAGTGGTTAAGGAACACACTCCTTGTTCTCTTAGGCAAGGTAAACTGGTGCCTTTTTGCCAGAGAGGGTTGCTCCTCCGATACTGGCGGATTGAGGTCCAGTACAGAATTAATGTACAGTGGGATCCTTAGAGAGGTGCCGTCAGCCACTGATACAACTATCCGGGCTGAAAGACTAGACACCGGAGGGACCACCCTTGGTGAATGAGCCCACTCCTTGACCACCTCTGGTGGAAGGGGGAAACAGTCATCAGAACCACGCTTTGGGAGCGTCTGTCAGGACAGGCTGTGGGCTTGGTCACAGTGGGCTGAAAACTGGAGTGGTTAAGGAACACACTCTTTGTTCTCTTTAAGGTATACTGATGCCTTTCTGCCAGAGGGGGATACTCCCCTGATACAGGCGGATTGAGGTCCAGTACAAATATAATGGACGCAATCAAATCATTAGCATCTGCATCACCTTCGGACAGATCAATGGTACATGAAGTAGCGTCCGAGCCCCTAGTAAAGACATCCTCCTCGTCCAGTGAGTCAGCTCGTGAATCAGAGCTGCGGGACGGGGAAGGACAGGGGACCCTGCGTCTCCATTTTAGGAGGACGGGGTTTGAGACCAGATGAAGAGTCCTCTGAGAGCTTTGCTGAGCGAGCCGTAGCAGCAGAAGCGCCCTGAGAAGGGGGCTAATGCATGCTCAGCACCACCGGAGCAGGAGCAGCTGGAGGGACCACTGATGAGCCTCCAGGCTGAGGGACCACTGTGTTTATGTGCTCGGTACAGGCAGTACGAGTCTACATGCAGTGCATATTAAGAACAGCCTTGCAGCCTTGCTCTGATGTGAGACATGCTGCAGAAGTGGGGGCTCTGTCCAGAATGACCCCCAGCAGAGTATATAAACAGAGAATATAAGCAGCTGCACAACCGGGAGGTTGTGGCTTGCCAAACCGTTTAACATACATTTCTGTGCCCTCCAGTCCCCCAGCCCAGGCCCCCATTTGTCACAATGTGGTATCTCTGTGCCTATGCAGACATTGAGAACGCTGAGAAAATGGTGACCGGAGCGAGGAGAGGGGGCGGGGCCTACTCTGAGAGCGGGCAAATGAGGTATACAGGGGAGGGAATCTTTCCTCAGTGAGGAGTGTCCGTTCCCTGTGCTGCACAGCCGCTGGGCGGAGCCGCACTGTCCCTCTGCACTGACTAACATGCAGGGGCAGTGAAACCGAAACTAGGCCTCAGGCGAAGCCGGGGCCTAGATTTAAACATGCGGCCAGCGTGCAGGCACCATCGGCGCGGTTCTCCAGTGAAAACTGGAGAACCGGCCGGAAATGTTAACACAGTCAAATAACACACTCTCCCCAATAAATAAGTACAAGGGACCCCTGGAAAGACCACTGTCTGTGGTAAAAACGTCTCAGTACTTAGCTTGTGAGACGCAGGTGCCAGGTCCCTGGGAGGTGAGCGCTCCGTCCGGCAGAATCCTGAAAGGGCTGCGGATGGAGACCGGTCTCCTGCAAAGCAGTGAGAACCGTGATGGCTCCCACTTCAAGCCAGAGCCCCAGGGGATGGTGAAGGAGCGCGGCATGTGAAGGCTCCAGCCTTGTAAAATCAACCTTAACAGCACCGCCGACACAGTGGGGTGAGAAGGGACATGCCGGGAGTCCAGACTGGACCCGCTTTTCTTCCAAATATCAAAAATCAGAGAATGCATCTGTGTGTGTGACCTCCTGAACACAAAGCATTGAAACTGGCTAGGACTGGCTACCAGGGGGTGTATATGCTAGGAGGGAGGAGCTACACGTTTGAGTGTAGTACTTTGTGTGTCCTCCGGAGGCAGAAGCTATACACCCCATGGTCTGGGTCTCCCATAAGGAACGATGAAGAAAATACAAATACACAAAATTAGTGTAAAGCACAAGTGAAAAAACTGACAAGCTGGGTCAGAAATCACAGCATAAGAATAGGCACGGGCACCCTATATACATATAGCATGATAGAATTTTGATAATTGTTACACATGAATGAGTCATAAAAACCAGCACTAATTGTTACACATGGATAAATCACTACGTAAAGTGAAAAAAGTGTGTATACTCTAAAATAGCAGAGAGTCTAGTAAACATTGCTTTTACAGAAGTGCTGGTAAAATAGACTTTACAATAGCAGATTAACATGAAACAAACAGGATCAATGCTACATTAAAGAGATTTAACCCAAATAATAATGGGTGGATGCCAATGAGTAGTTAAAGTGAATAAAAGGACACCAGTAAAGGGCAATAGCCCAGCCAGTTAGGCAAACATACCCATAAAGTGCAAATACAAGCCTGAAAACGCAGCAGAGAGGACCCCCTGGAGAGAGAGCCCCAACGTATACGTCTCACGATCGTTAGTATAGGATCATTTCATCAGGGGGAGGTGGAACGCTATGAAGCAGCCATGTGTATTTATACATGGCGCTCGCATGCTCCAGCCACTCCACCCCCACTGTGTCGGCGCGACAGGACCAATCGCGGCTGAGACCCAGCGCTGTCAGACGTCAACACCCCTAAAAGGTAGCGTGCATGCGCGTCCCCGTTTCCCACTAGTTACGAGTACAGAGCAGCCGAGCATGGTAGTGCCCGCTCATCACTAGTTACGAGTACTGAGCACCCGAGCATGGTAGTGCCCGCTCATCACTAGTTACAAGTACAGAGCACCTGAGCATGGTAGTGCCCGCTCATCACTAGTTACTAGTACTGAGCACCCGAGCATGGTAGTGCCCGCTCATCACTAGTTACGAGTACAGAGCACTCGAGCATGGTAGTGCCCGCTCATCACTAGTTACGAGTACAGAGCACTCGAGCATGGTAGTGCCCGCTCATCACTAGTTACGAGTATAGAGCACCCAAGCATGGTAGTGCCCGCTCATCACTAGTTACGAGTACTGAGCACCCGAGCATAGTAGTGCCCGCTCATCACTAGTTACGAGTACAGAGCACCCAAGCATGGTAGTGCCCGCTCATCACTAGTTACGAGTACAGAGCACCTGAGTATGGTAGTGCTCACTCATCACTAGTTACGAGTACAGAGCACCCAAGCATGGTAGTGCCCCAAACATGGTAGTGCCCGCTCATCACTAGTTACGAGTACTGAGCACCTGAGTATGGTAGTGCTCACTCATCACTAGTTACGAGTACAGAGCACCCAAGCATGGTAGTGCCCCGAGCATGGTAGTGCCCGCTCATCACTAGTTACGAGTACAGAGCACCTGAGTATGGTAGTGCCCGCTCATCACTAGTAGTGATGCAAAGCAGGGTGGAGTTGCTGTGTGCTGCAAAGGAAGGTACTGTTACACCGGCCACACACCTGCTTTACACGGGAGAACTGTGAGAAAGGCCGGTTGGACCCTCGTGGACATCCTTCTATCGGACAGCAGTACAGCTTCTGTGACGCCTTTAAATCTTTCCGTAACGTGGGATTTGTTATTCCATCCTGCAAAGAAGAAAAAAATTTTTTTTATATAATAAAAAAAATATATTATATAATATATTATATATATATATATATATATATATATATATATATATATATATATATATATATATATATTATATTAATTATATAGATATAGATAGTGTGTGTCATGTGAAACATAGGCCAGGAAAATTCTGGAGTAGGACAATAAATAAAAATGTATCAGGTTCAGCATTGCATGAAGTATATCATATTATACAGGGAGCCATACACCTGCTCCGGGATCAGACACCGGGGACTTCCAAAAGCACAAATTAAGAAACTCCCTAGATGAGAAGAAGCAGCAGATGGAGACCATCAATGAGCGGAGAATCTTCAAGGACATCAAAAGGACAGATCTATTACTGCACTGGGAGCAAAATATAAAGGTTTATAATCACAACCCGGCAAAGATGAGTGATGAATAAACCCGAATCAGCGCTTCAAGAAGACAATGGGCGCCTTCTGTATTGTATAATGTATCCACAATCCAAACATTCCCCTGTGACTTTTATGAGGGTTGTCAGCCGCGGTCCATATGCAACTTCCACTCATGAACACGGCCACCCATCAATCTAGACGAGCGGCATGTAATATATTTTTGTGGACAAACAAAACTAATGCAGCCAATATCCGCTGATTGCTGGGGGTCCCTATAGCCAGACCCCCCTGAGAGGTTTCCAAAAGCAGAATATTGATTGCTGCTCCTCATGAAAGGCCTCGGTATCAGACATTTGGGGCAATCAGTTGATCGTATCTTCTCCTCAACAGCTTCTTTTTTTTTTTTAAAGTAATTGTCTTCTATGACAATCGGGGATTTAAATAAAGGGGCAGCAGTCCTAAGAGTGCCTTCAGCTCCTTTCTACTTAAAGGGGACCTGTCATGTTTAAAATAATAATAATAATAATAATAATAATAATAATAATAATAATAATAATAATAATAATAATAATAATAATAATTTATTCATTTATATAGCACTGTTAATTCCACAGCGCTTTACACAAATTGTCTCTGATTTGCAAGCAGGCTTATATAGAGCAGGAGCTGATTAGATTGATATATTTTGTTAAAATGAATGGTAATTACAACCAGTACACCGCCCCCCAATACAGGTACCCGTCCAGAGGGCGCCTCCCCCACCCAATACAGGTACCCGTCCAGAGGTCGCCCCCCCCAATACAGGTACCCGTCCAGAGGTCGCGGTGTGCCCCCCCCAGATCATTTAGTATTTCTGAGGGATCTCTTATAAATTCTGCACCATTAGAATGCTATTTCCAACCATAGAATGTGGCCTACGTGCCTGATGTGAGGACCAGCGTTGGGTTCCACATCTGTCTGCAGAACAGGGGTCCTGTGCTTTTTTCCCTTCACTTCTATCGAAATCATGTAAAAGTTGACATCATTGTGATTAGTGCAATCAGCCGTGGTCACCTCACCGTGACTTATAGGGGACGCCAAATTTGGGGAGGGGAGCTGGTTTGACAATCTGCACTTATAAAACACTGATTACTGGGGGATCCAGCTTCTGGGACCACCCCCAATGTAGAAAAGAAGGAGGAGCAGCAAAAAAAAAAAAAAAAAAAAAAAAAGCTCCTTGGCTGTTAACCCCTTAAACTCAAATCAGTGGGGATTCCAGAGATCAGACCCCCAGAAATAAGAATGCCTTAGCGGTAAGCCGTCCCTTACTAAAGTATTTTTTAAAGGGGCATTTCCATATTTTCTGTTTATATACAGCACCAACCAAAAGTTTGGACACACCTCATTTCAAAAAGAGTTTTCTTTATTTTCCTGACTCTGAAAATTGTAGATTCACATTGAAGGCATCAAAACTATGAATTAAAACATGTGGAATGAAATACTTAAAAAAGTGTGAAACAACTGAAAATATGTCTTATATTCTAGGTTCTTCAGAGTAGCCACCTTCTGCTTTGATTACTGCTTTGCACACTCTTGGCATTCTCTTGATGAGCTTCAAGAGGCAGTCACCGGAAATGGTCTTCCAACAGTCTTGAAGGAGTTCCCAGAGATGCTTAGCACTTGTTGGCTCTTTTGCCTTCACTCTGCGGTCCAGCTCACCCCAAACCATCTCGATTGGGTTCAGGTCTGGTGACTGGAGGCCAGGTCATCTGGTGTAGCACCTCATCACTCTCCTTAGTCAAATAGCTCTTACACAGCCTGGAGGTGTGTTTGGGGTCATTGTCCTGTTGAAAAATAAATGATGGTCCAACTAAACGCAAACCGGATGGAATAGCACGCCACTGCAAGATGCTGTGGTAGCCATGCTGGTTCAGTATGCCTTCAATTTTGAATAAATCCCCAACAGTGTCACCAGCAAAGCCCCCCCCACACCATCACACCTCCTCCTCCATGCTTCACGGTAGGAACCAGCCATGTAGAGTCCATCCGTTCACCTTTTCTACAAAGACACGGTGGTTGGATCCAAAGATCTCAAATTTGGACTCATCAGACCAAAGCACAGATTTCCACTGCTCTAATGTCCATTCCTTGTGTTCTTTAGCCCAAACAAGTCTCTTCTGCTTGTTGCTTGTCCTTAGCAGTGGTTTCCTAGCAGCTATTTTACCATGAAGGCCTGCTGCACAAAGTCTCCTCTTAACAGTTGTTCTAGAGATGTGTCTGCTGCTAGAACTCTGTGTGGCATTGACCTGGTCTCTAATCTGAGCAGCTGTGAACCTGCGATTTCTGAGGCTGGTGACCCGGATAAACTTATCCTCCGCAGCAGAGGTGACTCTTGGTCTTCCTTTCCTGGGGCAGTCCTCATGTGAGCCAGTTTCTTTGTAGCGTTTGATGGTTTTTGCCACTGCACTTAGGGACACTTTCAAAGTTTTCCCAATTTTTTTTGGACTGACTAGAATATAAGACATATTTTCAGTTGTTTCACACTTTTTTGTTAAGTATTTCATTCCACATATTTTAATTCATAGTTCTGATGCCTTCAATGTGAATCTACAATGTTCAGAGTCAGAAAAATAAAGAAAACTCTTTTAATGAGGTGGTGTGTCCAAACGTTTGGTATGTACTAATATGTCTATACAGTATAAATGTACACAAATATTCTGGTGCATTTATCCTTGATCTGTTCATTGTTCAGACCCTCTGTTACTCCTCCTGGGAATGTATGAATAAAGTGATAGCTGGGGGGGGGGGGGGGGTGTTACCAATTTGTTTGTCAGTGGATGTGTCTGATACAGTCAGCACCAGAGTGGAGCATAAAGATCTGCAGTGTCCTGACCCACAGCTTCCAGACCAGAGCCCTGTGGTCCTCCAGCCAACGGTTGGCATCTCTGAATGCACTATGTAGCACCATCATTACTGCGCAACACCTCATCAGAGGCCGTGGAGGTCTGCAGGGTATTGACCTGAATGCTGACGGAGGGGTCCTGCAGATCTAGAGGGGCACACACCCTCACAAGGGGACCACTGGACATCTATAAACAAAAAAAATGGGGTGAGGCAGCTCTGCAGATGATGATTTCTGTTATTTTAATACATATCCAACCTGAAAACCATTTTTTTTTACCCCTTTAACTCCCAGTTGTCAATTAATTAATGCATTTCCAGGAGGAATAACAGAGGAATGCAATTTCTTTTGCCTATATGGTGCTCCAAAGAGAATTCAACCAGCCAATGAATGATAGAGGGGCATTAGTGACCAGGCCACAGATCTGCAATGTGGCAGCCATGAAATCACAGCGTCATCTTCTGCCATTTGTGTTATTATTATTGCACCCCCCCTTTTTAATGTTGTTATTGGTACATCCCAGAATTATCTCACCTGCACTCCATGAGACTTCACCAAGTGCATGTTCAGAGCGGGGGGGTTAGGGAGCACTTTACCGCATCCATTCACTGTGCACAGAATGTTTGTACGGACCTCCCGGGAGAGCTCACTCACTGACGGCTTCACGATCTCCCAGTGCTCGCAGGAGTACAGCGCCCGTACCCTGGGCCCTCCGTGGGCCGCCATGGTACCGCTGCAACGGCGCCGTACACACAACCGGCGTGCAGCCCACACCTCCTCCCACAGCCTAGTGCGCTGCCAGATCTATTTCCGGGGGCGGGCCGAAGCGCAGAATACTAACGCTATTGGAGGAAACATCGTGTATTTGCATATGTGGGCGGTGCTATCATCTGGGCGTGGCTATCCCGTTCTGGTAGTGTTATGTGTGCGTAGATGCTCCGCCTAGTGTGAGTAACCTTCCGCATGGTGTTACACCTGGTAAATAGTTCCCGCGCCAACTATGTAATGTGCCTTGTTCATGTGCTTATTAATCCCCTCATTTACATATTCTCAGCATAATAATTATAGAAAGTGTGTACAACATGATACTCTGATGTTATAAAGAGTTAAACGGCATGGTTTACAGAAAAATGGATTTACCCTTTAAGTGGTGTTATATTAAGTAGTTTTCTGGGTAACATGGCAATGCTTCATGGGGTGACATGACACCTTTGGCAGCACATAAGAAAGTATCATAATATTGGGTTTGGAAATGTGTCACACGTGCTTGCTAGGACTGTGTGGAATTAATTTGCCAGTCTCTCTTCATCATTCATCCAGCACTATAGGAGCTGGAACTTTCATTTCTTCACTTACATGTCATGTCTCATTTCGTGTATACACCACATGTGTACCCTTGTACCACACACATTATTTAAGGCAAGCCGATAAATAGCCATTTTCATTTGGCTTAAAGGGAATCTGCCAAGTCGCCCAAAACTTCCAAGTGACCACCACAAGTTTAAATTGGCCTATTGCATTACAACAGGGTTCCTAATGTCCCAAACAAGATTCTTAAATGTAAAAAAACAACTTTAAAGTACAGCTTGTCTCATGGTAATGAGCCCGGACTAGTCCAGGAGGATGTCGCTTCCCTCAGACTAGACCAGCCTCACTTCCTGCAATCACACCCTTCTAGGTATGATTGACATCCCTCCCTGCTGTACGCTACATTCCACCACCACGCATGCACCAAGATGTGTCCATTCCTTGCACCTAGAGCCCCCATAAATAGAGCCTCTAGCGCCCCACTATAAATAGAGCCCCTCTATAAATAGAGCCACTAGAGTCCCCCTAAAATAGAGTCCCCCTATAAATAGAGCCTCCCTATAGATAGAACCACTAGAGTCCTCCTATAAATAGAGCCAATAGAGCCCCATAAAGAGAGCCACTAGAGCCCCCCTATAAATAGAGCCACTAGAGTCCCATAAATAGAGCCACTAGAGCCCCCTATAAATAGAGCCACTAGAGTCCCCCTAAAAATAGAGCCCCCTATAAATAGAGCCCCTAGAGCTTCCTATAAATAGAGCCAATAGAGACCCATAAATAGAGCCACTAGAGCCCCCCTATAAATAGAGCCACTAGAGTCCCCCTAAAAATAGAGCCCCCTATAAATAGAGCCACTAGAGCTTCCTATAAATAGAGCCCCCCTATAAATAGAGCCACTAGAGCCCCCCCTATAAATAGAGCCACTAGAGCTTCCTATAAATAGAGCCCCCCTATAATTTGAGCCACTTGAGCCCCCTATAAATAGAGCCACTAGAGCTCCCTATAAATAGAGGCCCCCTATAAATAGAGCCACTAGAGCTCCCCTATAAATAGAGCCACTAGAGTCCCCCTAAAAATAGAGTCCCCCTATAAATAAAGCCACTAGAGCTCCCCTATAAATAGAGCCACTAGAGCCCCCATAAATAGAGCCACTAGAGCCCCCCTATAAATAGAGCCACTAGAGTCCCCCTAAAAATAGAGCCCTCTCTATAAATAGAGCCACTAGAGCCCCCTAAAAATAGAGCCCCTCTATAAATAGAGCCACTAGAGCTTCCTATAAATAGAGCCCCCTCTATAAATAGAGCCACTAGAGTCCCATTAAAAATAGAGTCTCCCTATAAATAGAGCCACTAGAGCCCCCCTAAAAATAGAGCCCCTCTATAAATAGAGCCACTAGAGCCCCTCTATAAATAGAGCCACTAGAGCCCCCCTATAAATAGAGCCACTAGAGCTCCCTATAAATAGAGCCCCCTATAAATAGAGCCACTAGAGCTCCCTATAAATAGAGCCACTAGAGTCCCCCTAAAAATAGAGCCCTCTCTATAAATAGAGCCACTAGAGTCCCATTAAAAATAGAGTCCCCCTATAAATAGAGCCACTAGAGCTCCCTATAAATAGAGCCCCCCTATAAATAGAGCCACTAGAGCTCCCTATAAATAGAGCCACTAGAGTCCCCCTAAAAATAGAGCCCTCTCTATAAATAGAGCCACTAGAGTCCCATTAAAAATAGAGTCCCCCTATAAATAGAGCCACTAGAGCCCCCTAAAAATAGAGCCCCTCTATAAATAGAGCCACTAGAGCTTCCTATAAATAGAGCCCCCTCTATAAATAGAGCCACTAGAGTCCCATTAAAAATAGAGTCTCCCTATAAATAGAGCCACTAGAGCCCCCCTAAAAATAGAGCCCCTCTATAAATAGAGCCACTAGAGCCCCTCTATAAATAGAGCCACTAGAGCCCCCCTATAAATAGAGCCACTAGAGCTCCCTATAAATAGAGCCCCCTATAAATAGAGCCACTAGAGCTCCCTATAAATAGAGCCACTAGAGTCCCCCTAAAAATAGAGCCCTCTCTATAAATAGAGCCACTAGAGTCCCATTAAAAATAGAGTCCCCCTATAAATAGAGCCACTAGAGCCCCCTAAAAATAGAGCCCCTCTATAAATAGAGCCACTAGAGCTTCCTATAAATAGAGCCCCCTCTATAAATAGAGCCACTAGAGTCCCATTAAAAATAGAGTCTCCCTATAAATAGAGCCACTAGAGCCCCCCTAAAAATAGAGCCCCTCTATAAATAGAGCCACTAGAGCCCCCCTATAAATAGAGCCACTAGAGCTCCCTATAAATAGAGCCCCCTATAAATAGAGCCACTAGAGTCCCATTAAAAATAGAGTCCCCCTATAAATAGAGCCACTAGAGCTCCCTATAAATAGAGCCCCCCTATAAATAGAGCCACTAGAGCTCCCTATAAATAGAGCCCCCCTATAAATAGAGCCACTACAGCAGCACAGTTCAGCAGCATCTTTATCTGCACAGTCCTAGCTGCTCTATGTCCCTCACTGTCACTGCCTCCTCTGACATCTCCATCTGCAGGTTACAGATAAACAGTGTGGACAAAAAAGGGCAATTTTTTTTGTCCTTCTTTCTCTTCTCAGGGAGGTATAGTTTCGCCTCCGCTTCCTCTGGGGATACCTCAGTGTGAAATGAGCATTGACGTCAGAGGGACTGAAGGGCTGTAATTTTTAGTAACTTTGGGATAATTATGATTTGCAAATAGGGTAGTTAGCTTTTTTGGGGGGCTTACATGACATGCTATACTTTTTAGGCATTCCATTACACATATTTAATGGTATTTATTTAATAAAATGTTTGTGTTTACATATTTATTAACTCAAATGTAACAATATTTTCTGATCTTTTTCTGCAACTTAATTCCATTGCTACACTCTTATAAAACTTTTTTCCTCCTTAGCACCCTCTAGTGGCATATTGTGGATATTACACTCACATTGTGCTCTATTGTTACTGGTCATCTGTCACCCTCTAGTGGCACATTGTGGATATTACACTCACATTGTGCTCTATTGTTCCTGGTCATCTGGCACCCTCTAGTGGCACATTGTGGATATTACACTCACATTGTGCT
Source organism: Anomaloglossus baeobatrachus (assembly GCF_048569485.1). Classification (NCBI taxonomy): domain Eukaryota; kingdom Metazoa; phylum Chordata; class Amphibia; order Anura; family Aromobatidae; genus Anomaloglossus; species Anomaloglossus baeobatrachus. Next base: position 170,768,104 of record NC_134362.1, read on the forward strand.
CTATTGTTCCTGGTCATCTGGCACCCTCTAGTGGCACATTGTGGATATTACACTCACAATGAGCTCTATTTTCACTGGTCATCTGGCACCATCTAGTGGCACTTTGTGGATATTACACTCACATTGTGCTCTATTCTCACTGGTCATCTGGCACCCTCTAGTGGCACATTGTGTATATTACACTCACAATGAGCTCTATTTTCACTGGTCATCTGGCACCATCTAGTGGCACTTTGTGGATATTACACTCACATTGTGCTCTATTCTCACTGGTCATCTGGCACCCTCTTCTAGTGGCACATTGTGTGTATTACCCTCACATTGTGCTCTATTCTCACTGGGCATCTGGCACCCTCTAGTGGCACATTGTGGATATTACACTCACATTGTGCTGTATTCTCACTGGTCATCTGGCACCCTCTAGTGGCACTTTGTGGATATTACACTCACAGTGTGCTCTATTCTCACTGGTCATCTGGCACCCTCTAGTGGCACATTGTGTATATTACACTCACATTGTGCCCTATTCTCACTGGTCATCTGGCACCCTCTAGTGGCACATTGTGGATTTTACACTCACATTGTGCTCTATTCTCACTGGTCATCTGGGACCCTCTAGTGGCACATTGTGTACATTACACTCACATTGTGCCCTATTCTCATTGGTCATCTGGCACCCTCTAGTGGCACATTGTGGATATTACACTCACATTGTGCTCTATTGTTACTGGTCATCTGGCACCCTCTAGTGGTACATTGTGGATATTACACTCACATTGTGCTCTATTCTCACTGGTCATCTGGCACCCTTTAGTGGCACATTGTGGATATTACACTCACATTGTGCTCTATTCACACTGGTCATCTGGCACCCTCTAGTGGCACATTGTGTGTATTACACTCACATTGTGCCCTATTCTCACTGGTCATCTGGCACCCTCTAGTGGCACATTGTGGATATTACACTCACATTGTGCGCTATTCTCACTGGTCATCTGGCACCACCTAGTGGCACATTGTGTGTATTACACTCACATTGTGCGCTATTCTCACTGGACATCTGGCACCATCTAGTGCAGTGATGGCGAACCTGTGGCACTCCAGCTGTTGCAAAACTACAATTCCCATCATGTCTTCACAGCCAAAGCTTTTGCTTTGAATGGCCAGACATGATGGGAATTGTAATTTTGCAACAGCTGGAGTGCCACAGGTTCACCATCACTGATCTAGTGGCACATTGTGTGTATTACACTCACATTGTGCTCTATTTTCACTGGTCATCGGGCACCCTCTAGTGGCACATTGTGGATATTATACTCACATTGTGCTTTATTCACACTGGTCATCTGGCACCCTCTAGTGGCACATTGTGGATATTACACTCACAGTGTGCTCTATTCACACTGGTCATCTGGCACCCTCTAGTGGCACATTGTGGATATTAGACTCACATTGTGCCCTATTCTCACTGGTCATCTGGCACCCTCTAGTGGCACATTGTGGATATTATACTCACATTGTGCTCTATTTTCACTGGTCATCGGGCACCCTCTAGTGGCACATTGTGGATATTATACTCACATTGTGCGCTATTCTCACTGGTCATCTGGCACCCTCTAGTGGCACATTGTGGATATTACACTCACATTGTGCTTTATTCACACTGGTCATCTGGCACCCTCTAGTGGCACATTGTGGATATTACACTCACAGTGTGCTCTATTCACACTGGTCATCTGGCACCCTCTAGTGGCACATTGTGGATATTAGACTCACATTGTGCCCTATTCTCACTGGTCATCTGGCACCCTCTAGTGGCACATTGTGGATATTATACTCACATTGTGCTCTATTTTCACTGGTCATCTGGCACCATCTAGTGGCACTTTGTGGATATTAGACTCACATTGTGCTCTATTCTCACTGGTCATGTGGCACTCTCTAGTGGCACTTTGTGGATATTAGACTCACATTGTGCTCTATTCTCACTGGTCATGTGGCACCCTCTAGTGGTACATTGTGGATATTACACTCACATTGTGCTCTATTTTCACTGGTCATCTGGCACCATCTAGTGGCACTTTGTGGATATTACACTCACATTGTGCTCTATTCTCACTGGTCATGTGGCACTCTCTAGTGGCACATTGTGTGTATTACTCTCACAGTGTGCTTTATTCACACTGGTCATCTGGCACCCTCTAGTGGCACATTGTGGATATTACACTCACATTGTGCTCTATTCTCACTGGTCATCTGGCACCCTCTAGCGGCACATTGTGGATATTATACTCACACTGTGCCCTATTCTCACTGGTTATCTGGCACCCTCTAGTGGCACATTGTGGATTTTACACTCACAATGTTCTCTATTTTCACTGATCATCGGGCACCATCTAGTGGCACATTGTGGATATTACACTCACATTGTGCTCTATTCTCACTGGTCATCTGGGACCCTCTAGTGGCACATTGTGTATATTACACTCACATTGTGCTCTATTTTCACTGGTCATCTGGCACCATCTAGTGGCACTTTGTGGATATTACACTACACTCACATTGTGCTCTATTCTCACTGGTCATGTGGCACTCTCTAGTGGCACATTGTGTGTATTACACTCACATTGTGCTCTATTCTCACTGGTCATGTGGCACCCTTTAGTGGCACATTGTGGATATTACACTCACATTGTGCTCTATTCTCACTGGTCATGTGGCACCGTCTAGTGACACTTTGTGGATATTACATTCACATTGTGCTCTATTCTCACTGGTCATCTGGCACCATCTAGTGGCTCTTACCATTACTGTTAGCCCAGTGTCAGCTGGTCATGTGCATACCTTACAGTAAAATGCCTTCTTTCTACATTTATATGTTTTTTGTGTATTTTTATTTCAATGGTTGACATTTGTAGGTGATATTATAGCATTATGGAGAATTGAGGAAAGAGCAAGAAAAGCGATGAGCAAACAAAAGACGTGTGTTTGTGTTGCATAAGGTCATGGATGGAAGAAGTAGTCATGGTGGTCTGAAATACGTTTTTTAACCAGCATGTTTTAGATGTCGCGATGCCCTGAAAAAGACTTGGTGTTAAGTTATTACAGAGGGTTACAGCGTCTACAATGTCCACATTTAATCCCTTGATGTAAAATGTTGGATAAAATGCTAACTACTTACTATGTATTTTATTTTATTAATATAGCAGCATCATATTCCACAGCACTTACAGACATGATCATCACTGTCCCCATTGGGGCTCACAATCTATGTTCCCTATCAGTATTGTCTTTGGAGTGTGGGAGGAAACCAGATAACATACAAACTCCTTGCAGATGTTTCCTTGGTGGGATTCAAACCCAGGACCCCAGCCCTGCAAAACAACAGCACATCTCCTGATCACACAGAGATATGCTGCCAACTGTGGAGAATATGGAGCTGCAGATCCAAAGGCTGGAGAATATGGAGTCACAGATCCGAGGGCCGGAGAATATGGAGCTGCAGATCCAAAGGCTGGAGAATATGGAGCCACAGATCCGAGGGCCGGAGAATATGGAGCTGCAGATCCAAAGGCGGGAGAATATGGAGCCACAGATCCGAGGGCGGTAGAATATGGAGCTGCAGATCCAAAGGCTGGAGAATATGGAGCTGCAGATCCAAGGGCTGGAGTATATGGAGCCGCAAATGTGCAGGTCGGAGAATATGGAGCTACAGATCCGAGGACCAGAGAATATGGATCTGCAGATCTGAGAGCTGGAGAATATGGAGCTGCAGATCCAAGGGCTGGAGTATATGGAGCCACAAATGTGCAGGTCGGAGAATATGGAGCTGCAGATCCAAGGACTGGAAAATATGGAGCTGCAGATCTGAAGGCCGGAAAATATGGAGCCACAGATCCAAGAGCAGAAAATATGGAGACGCAGATCTGAAGGCCAGAGCATATGGAGCTGCAGATCCGAGTGCTGGAAAATTTGGAGGCACAGATCCAAAGACCGGAGAATATGGAGCTGCAGATCTAAAGGCTGGAGAATATGGAGCTGCAGATCCGAGTGCTGGAGAATATGGAGGCACAGATCTGAGGGCTGGAGAACATGGAGACGCAGATCTGAAGGCCGCAGAATATGGAGCTGCAGATCCGAGTGCCGGAGAATATGGAGCCGTAGATCTGAGGGCTGGAGAATATGGAGCCGCAGATCCAAAGGCTGGAGAATATGGAGCCGTAGATCCGAGGGCTGGAAAATATGGAGCCGCAGATCCAAAGGCTGGAGAATATGGAGCCGCAGATCCAAGGGCTGAAGAATATGGAGCCGCAGATCCAAAGGCTGGGGAATATGGAGCCGCAGATCCAAAGGCTGGAGAATATGGAGCCGCAGATCCAAAGGCTGGAGAATATGGAGCTGCAGATCTAAAGGCTGGAGAATATGGAGCTGCAGATCCAAAGGCTGGAGAATATGGAGCTGCAGATCCAAAGGCTGGAGAATATGGAGCCGCAGATCCAAGGGCTGAAGAATATGGAGCCGCAGATCCAAAGGCTGGGGAATATGGAGCCGCAGATCCAAAGGCTGGAGAATATGGAGCCGCAGATCCAAAGGCTGGAGAATATGGAGCCGCAGATCCAAAGGCTGGAGAATATGGAGCCGCAGATCCAAAGGCTGGAGAATATGGAGCTGCAGATCCAAAGGCTGGAGAATATGGAGCTGCAGATCCAAAGGCTGGAGAATATGGAGCCGCAGATCCAAAGGCTGGAGAATATGGAGCAGCAGATCTAAAGGCTGGAGAATATGGAGCAGCAGATCCAAAGGCTGGAGAATATGGAGCAGCAGATCCAAAGGCTGGAGAATATGGAGCTGCAGATCCAAAGGCTGGAGAATATGGAGCCGCAGATCCAAAGGCTGGAGAATATGGAGCCGCAGATCCAAAGGCTGGAGAATATGGAGCTGCAGATCCAAAGGCTGGAGAATATGGAGCCACAGATCCAAAGGCTGGAGAATATGGAGCCGCAGATCCAAAGGCTGGAGAATATGGAGCCGCAGATCCAAGGGCTAAAGAATATGGAGCTGCAGATCCAAAGGCTGGAGAATATGGAGCTGCAGATCCAAAGGCTGGAGAATATGGAGCTGCAGATCCAAAGGCTGGAGAATATGGAGCCACAGATCCAAAGGCTGGAGAATATGGAGCTGCAGATCCAAAGGCTGGAGAATATGGAGCCACAGATCCAAAGGCTGGAGAATATGGAGCTGCAGATCCAAAGGCTGGAGAATATGGAGCCACAGATCCAAAGGCTGGAGAATATGGAGCTGCAGATGCAAAGGCTGGAGAATATGGAGCCACAGATCCAAAGGCTGGAGAATATGGAGCTGCAGATCCAAAGGCTGGAGAATATAGAGCTGCAGATCCAAAGGCTGGAGAATATGGAGCCACAGATCTAAAGGCTGGAGAATATGGAGCAGCAGATCCAAAGGCTGGAGAATATGGAGCAGCAGATCCAAAGGCTGGAGAATATGGAGCTGCAGATCCAAGGGCTGAAGAATATGGAGCTGCAGATCCAAAGGCTGGAGAATATGGAGCTGCAGATCCAAAGGCTGGAGAATATGGAGCCACAGATCCAAAGGCTGGAGAATATGGAGCTGCAGATCCAAAGGCTGGAGAATATGGAGCTGCAGATCCAAAGGCTGGAGAATATGGAGCCACAGATCTAAAGGCTGGAGAATATGGAGCAGCAGATCCAAAGGCTGGAGAATATGGAGCAGCAGATCCAAAGGCTGGAGAATATGGAGCTGCAGATCCAAGGGCTGAAGAATATGGAGCTGCAGATCCAAAGGCTGGAGAATATGGAGCTGCAGATCCAAAGGCTGGAGAATATGGAGCCACAGATCCAAAGGCTGGAGAATATGGAGCCGCAGATCCAAAGGCTGGAGAATATGGAGCCGCAGATCCAAGGGCTGAAGAATATGGAGCTGCAGATCCAAAGGCTGGAGAATATGGAGCTGCAGAGCCGAGATTCACCTGCTCAAGGTGAATCAATGTCAAAATCTTCATGTGTTACATTATGCCACAGATTTGCTTTGTGCATTGTTGATATCAGTAATGGCCTCCATACTACAAAAATTAAAATGGTATGGATTTTCACAACACATTGATGAGACTTATAAAATCTAATGTTCTCAGTTGCTACTTTATAACGTTGTGGATTGTCTGCAATGACAGTTTCAACCTACGTGTACATGTAACATAACTCTACCTGCCCTGCGCTGGTTTATTGCCTATGGACATCCTGCGAGCAGGTACATTGATAAATTCCAGAAAACCCTGTTTTTCAGGAAACCATTGTGACTTTGTTCATCTTTGTTTTCCTATTTTGCATTTCAGACCTCACAGTCGCGTCTCATCTCTCGGTGTAACATGTTCAACAAGATCTATCCTCAACTTCACCGGTCCAGGTAATAGAAAGCGTCATTTATTCAACAATTGTATTATCAATATATGAATAGGGCTTGTAATATTTAAAGGGAATTCTGGAGGGAAGAAGTGTCATGTAGAGATTGGATATGTGATAATGACTTGTAGATCAGTGGGGTTGAGCACTGGGTCCCACACTGATCTCCAGAATGGGGCACTGGCTGTGTGTGTGTGTGTGTGTGTGTGTGTGTATATATATATATATATATATATATATATATATACAGTGCCTACAAGTAGTATTCAACCCCCTGCAGATTTAGCAGGTTTGATAAGATGCAAATAAGTTAGAGCCTGCAAACTTCAAACAAGAGCAGGATTTATTAACAGATGCATAAATCTTACAAACCAACAAGTTATGTTGCTCAGTTAAATTTTAATAAATTTTCAACATAAAAGTGTGGGTCAATTATTATTCAACCCCTAGGTTTAATATTTTGTGGAATAACCCTTGTTTGCAATTACAGCTAATAATCGTCTTTTATAAGACCTGATCAGGCCGGCACAGGTCTCTGGAGTTATCTTGGCCCACTCCTCCATGCAGATCTTCTCCAAGTTATCTAGGTTCTTTGGGTGTCTCATGTGGACTTTAATCTTGAGCTCCTTCCACAAGTTTTCAATTGGGTTAAGGTCAGGAGACTGACTAGGCCACTGCAACACCTTGATTTTTTCCCTCTTCAACCAGGCCTTGGTTTTCTTGGCTGTGTGCTTTGGGTCCGTTGTCTTGTTGGAAGATGAAATGACGACCCATCTTAAGATCCTTGATGGAGGAGCGGAGGTTCTTGGCCAAAATCTCCAGGTAGGCCGTGCTATCCATCTTCCCAAGGATGCGGACCAGATGGCCAGGCCCCTTGGCTGAGAAACAGCCCCACAGCATGATGCTGCCACCACCATGCTTGACTGTAGGGATGGTATTCTTGGGGTCGTATGCAGTGCCATCCAGTCTCCAAACGTCACGTGTGTGGTTGGCACCAAAGATCTCGATCTTGGTCTCATCAGACCAGAGAGCCTTGAACCAGTCTGTCTCAGAGTCCTCCAAGTGATCATGAGCAAACTGTAGACGAGCCTTGACATGACGCTTTGAAAGTAAAGGTACCTTACGGGCTCGTCTGGAACAGAGACCATTGCGGTGGAGTACATTACTTATGGTATTGACTGAAACCAATGTCCCCACTGCCATGAGATCTACCCGGAGCTCCTTCCTTGTTGTCCTTGGGTTAGCCTTGACTCTTCGGACAAGCCTGGCCTCGGCACGGGTGGAAACTATCAAAGGCTGTTCAGGCCGTGGAAGGCTAACATTAGTTCCATAAGCCTTCCACTTCCGGATGATGCTCCCAACAGTGGAGACAGGTAGGCCCAACTCCTTGGAAAGGGTTTTGTACCCCTTGCCAGGCTTGTGACCCTCCACGATCTTGTCTCTGATGGCCTTGTAATGCTCCTTTGTCTTTCCCATGTTGACCAAGTATGAGTGCTGTTCACAAGTTTGGGGAGGGTCTTAATTAGTCAGAAAAGGCTGGAAAAAGAGATAATTAATCCAAACATGGGAAGCTCATTGTTCTTTGTGCCTGAAATACTTCTTAATACTTTAGGGGAACCAAACAGAATTCTTGTGGTTTGAGGGGTTGAATAATAAATGACCCTCTGAATAAACTTTTCACAATTTAAAAAAAAAAAAAAAAAAGAAATAACATTCTTTTTTCCTGCAGTGCATTTCACACTTCCAGGCTGATCTACCGTCCAAATGTCACAATGCCAAGTTAATTCCGAATGTGTAAACCTGCTAAATCTGCAGGGGGTTGAATACTACTTGTAGGCACTGTATATATATATATATATATATTGTGAGGTAGCACGGTCGGCTGCGCAGCAGAAGACACGGGATCCAGGCATTAAGGTTCACAGCACACGGTTTTAATGTCCAAACAAAAGTCCATAACAAAATACATGTGCCTCTCCAGCAGAGAGCTCAGGGAGTTCTGTTCACTCCCCCACACCCGGCACACCTGCCCTTGTTCCTGATTCTATTTAACCCTTCCTTCAGCCTGTAGGGAAACAGCATTAACCCTATAGTGGATTTACTTTCTATCATGGAGTGAGCACAACCGGGGCGAGACATACCGGCCGTCATAGATAACCCCGGTCACAGTCTCACATACCCCCCCCCCTCAGTTCAAGCGTGCGGGGTTGAACTCCAGCCATCAAACACGGGCCGCGGAACAAGGCATCGGCGTTGACCTGCAACCCACCGGCCCGGTGTTCAACCGTAAACCGGAAGTTCTGCAGAGAAAGGAACCACCGGGTAACCCGGGCATTCCGTTCCTTGGCGGACCTCATCCAGACCAGTGGAGAGTGATCCATCACCAAGCGAAACTGCCGTCCCAGCAGGTAATAGCGTAGGGACTCCAAGGCCCACTTGATCGCCAGGCACTCCTTCTCCACTACGCTATAATTCCGCTCGGGAGGGGTGAGCTTCCTACTTAAGAAGGTGACTGGGTGTTCCTCCCCCTGAACCACCTGAGACAGCACTGCCCCCAGGCCGACCTCCGAGGCGTCAGTCTGTACTATGAACTCCTTCCGGAAATCAGGGTTGACCAGAACGGGCTGTCCGCACAGGACCTCCTTCAGGGCCCGGAAGGAGTCCTCGGCTTGCGGAGTCCAGCGCACCATGACGGACTTCTTGCCTTTGAGAAGGTCCGTCAAGGGGGCTGATAGTCCCGCAAAATCCTTTACAAACCTCCTGTAGTACCCCACGATACCCAGGAAGGCACTAACCTGCTTCGTGGTCAGGGGTCTAGGCCACTTCTGGATCGCCTCAACCTTGTTAATTTGGGGCTTAATCACTCCTTGGCCTATCACGTAGCCCAAGTAGCGGGCTTCCGTGAGTCCCAATGCACATTTCTTGGGATTGGCTGTCAATCCGGCTGTTCGAAGCGCGTCCACCACCGCTTGTACCTGTTCCAAGTGAGTCTGCCAATCGGAGCTGTAAATAATGATGTCATCCAGGTACGCTGATGCATACGCCTGGTGGGGTTCCAGCACTAAGTCCATCAACCTCTGGAACGTGGCCGGAGCGCCATGTAACCCAAAAGGCAAGACAACACAGTGGAAGAGACCCTCCGGCGTAACAAAAGCGGTTTTCTCCTTGGCGGACTCCGTTAGTGGCACCTTCCAGTACCCCTTGGTCAGGTCGAGCGTGGTAAAATATCGCGCCTGTCCCAGCCTATCAATCAGCTCATCCACCCGGGGCATGGGGTAGAGATCGAACTTGGATATTTCGTTCAATCTCCTAAAGTCATTGCAGAACCTTAAGGAGCCATCGGGTTTTGGTATTAGGACAATCGGACTAGCCCATTCACTCCGGGATTTTTCGATGACCCCCAGGCGTAACATTGTCTTTACTTCCTCCGATATGGCTTGTCGTCGAGCCTCCGGTACCCGGTATGACTTCAGGCGTACCTTCAGGTGGGGCTCGGTGACAATGTCATGTCGTATCAGACTGGTCCTACCGGGCAGCTCGGAGAAGACATCGGGGTTCTGCTGAACCAACCGTCTGGCCTCTCGCTTCTGTTGCTTGGTGAGGGCTTCTCCAATCCTTACTTCCGGTTCGTCCTCTCCGGAGGTCGCTGGAGCCGGATGTGAACGACCCGAAGAGGAGGGAGGTGGGGAAAAAACAGCCATCAGGCTTTCCCGTTCCTGCCAAGGTTTTAATAGGTTGACATGGTATATTTGTTCAGGTTTCCGCCTACCGGGCTGCAATACTTTATAATTAACCACCCCGACTCTTTCCTTTATCTCGTAGGGGCCTTGCCACTGAGCCAGGAATTTACTCTCCGCCGTGGGGATTAATACCAACACCCAATCCCCGGGTTTAAAGGTCCGCACGGTGGATTGTCTATTGTAGCGGCCGCTTTGCGCGGCCTGAGCCTCCTGTAAATGCTCCTTCACAATTGGCATGACCGCGCTTATGCGGTTCTGCATTCCTAAAATGTGTTCAATCACACTTTTATGGGGGGTGGGCTCTTGCTCCCATGTTTCCTTTGCCAGGTCCAACAATCCCCGGGGATGTCGCCCGTATAACAATTCAAAAGGCGAAAACCCCGTGGATGCCTGTGGCACCTCTCGTATGGCAAACATCAAATAGGGAAGCATCATATCCCAGTCTTTCCCGTCTTTTGAAATCACCCTTCTTAGCATGGTTTTCAGGGTTTTATTGAAACGCTCGACTAAACCGTCCGTTTGAGGATGATACACAGACGTATGCAACTGCTTGATCTGGAGTAGCCGGCATAGCTCTTTGGTCACTTTAGACATGAATGGGGTCCCCTGATCCGTAAGGATCTCCTTGGGCAACCCCACCCGGCAGAACACAGCAAACAACTCCCGAGCTATAAGCTTTGCCGCAGTATGTCTGAGAGGTATCGCCTCGGGATACCGGGTGGCATAGTCAACGATCACTAGGATGTGTTGGTGCCCTCGAGCGGACTTTACGAGGGGCCCCACCAGATCCATCCATATCCGTTCAAAAGGGACTTCTATAATGGGTAACGGTACCAACGGACTGCGAAAATGGGTCAGGGGTGCGGTAAGCTGACACTCCGGGCAGGTTTCGCAGAACCGTTTTACCTCCCCAAAGACCCCGGGCCAATAGAACCTTTGCAATATTCGCTCCTGCGTTTTCTTGACCCCTAGGTGGCCACTCATCAGGTGTTTATGAGCCAAGTCGAGGACCCGCCGGCGATGCGGCTGGGGCACCACCAACTGTTCTACCCCCACGCCCCGTATTTCATCTACCCGGTAGAGTAAATCCTGCTTAAGAGCGAAATGGGGGTACCTTACCTGGGCACCGGGCAGCTGTGCCACCCCGTCAACTACTGTCACCCGACTCCGGGCATGTATTAACGTAGGGTCCTGGAGTTGGGCTGTCCCAAACGTATCCGGGGACGCCTCCAACTCCGGGATGGGCTCGACCGTCTCAGCCTCTCCTGCCAATACCTCTAGGGGCGACCTATCGGGTTCACACTCTGTCCCTATCATGGTGACCCCTACGGCAGGTGTCCCGGATTCAGGATTGTAGGGCTCAGGTCCCGGACCGACCAATATCTGAGGGGACTTAGGGGGTCCCCTCCATAAATTCCAAAAATAAGGCAGATCCCTTCCTAGGATCACGTCATAAGGAAGAGTGTTAAGAAGTCCCACCTCATGTTGCACCTGACCGCAAGGTGCTGTGATGGTGACAATCCCCGTGGGATAGTCGCGGCGGTCCCCATGTATGCAAACCACCCCCACGGTGCGTCCTGTGGCCTTTACTTTAGCCCTCAAGGTGGATCGCACAAGGGTCACTAAGCTTCCGGAATCCAACAATCCTGTAACCGGACATCCATTCACCTGTATTTGGCACAAGTGGGGCTCCGTCTCTGGGGAGACCAGGTCAGCGGTACACACCACCTGAGCATACATTGAACCCCGCCGGGTAACCCCACAATCCATGGGCTCCGTGGTGAGTGGACACTGGGCTTCCATATGTCCCACCCGCTGGCACCGCCAACATCTAATGGGGACGGAAACCCCCTTGACGGGTTGTCGTTTAGGGTACAGAACCTTCCGGACCTCAGGAATGGCGGCCGCGGCCTCAGACGGGACGGTAGGGGACTCCTGCACCGTTGTCAGCGGTGGGTCCTTGGCCCTAGGCTTGGAGGGGCCGGACCGACGGGCGGTACGCAAAGTCTCAGTGTCCCGTATCAAGTCCTGCGTAGCCACATGCCGCTCTACCAGGGACACTAATTGGTCCAGGGTACTCGGGTCACCCTGTCCGACCCACCATTGAACAGTGACGGGTAAAGTGCGCACAAAACGATCCACTACTACCCTTTCCACCATTTGCGCCGGGCTCAGAGTGTCAGGCTGCAACCACTTTTTTACAAGATGCAACAAGTCATAGGCCTGGGAGCGTACGGGTTTGGCTTCCTCAAAGAACCACTGATTTACCCGCTGAGCCCGTACATAGGTATTCACCCCCAACCGAGCCAGTATTTCGGCTTTCAGGGTCACATAGTCAATGGCGTCCTCGGTACAGAGGTCCAAGTACGCTTTTTGGGGTTCCCCCGTCAGATAGGGCGACAATACCTCAGCCCACTGCGGGGTCGGCAGCTTTTCCCGCTCGGCCACCCGCTCAAACACCGCCAGGAACGCTTCCACATCATCACCCGGGGTCATCTTTTGCAACGCTTGTCTCACCGCTTTCCGGACGCTGCCGTCGTCACCCGGTCCCGGGGTTGTTGCTGCCGGTCCGGCACGGATCGACTTGGCCAGGAGAACCATCTGTTCTTGGTGCCTTTTTTCCTGCAATTGCAAGGCTTGCTGCTGACGTGCATTGGCCTGATCCATCTTTTCTTGGAGTTTTTTTTCCTGCACTTGCAAGGATTGCTGCTGACGTTCCAACGCCCGGAGCAGGTGTGCATTGGTCTGTTGCTGCTGTGCATTAGCCTGTTGCTGCTGTGCATTAGCCTGTTGTTGCTGTGCATTAGCCTCTTGTAGCTGTGCATTAGTCTGTTGCTGCAGCCTTAGTATGTCTTCCATGGCGTCGCTGGGTTTGGGCTGTAGTATAGCCGCTCGAATCCAGGACATGTGCTACCGGGTCACCAGGGATGGATGCTACACCTGACCGGCTGTCATGCCCGCCGATTCTCCACCATATGTGAGGTAGCACGGTCGGCTGCGCAGCAGAAGACACGGGATCCAGGCATTAAGGTTCACAGCACACGGTTTTAATGTCCAAACAAAAGTCCATAACAAAATACATGTGCCTCTCCAGCAGAGAGCTCAGGGAGTTCTGTTCACTCCCCCACACCCGGCACACCTGCCCTTGTTCCTGATTCTATTTAACCCTTCCTTCAGCCTGTAGGGAAACAGCATTAACCCTATAGTGGATTTACTTTCTATCATGGAGTGAGCACAACCGGGGCGAGACATACCGGCCGTCATAGATAACCCCGGTCACAGTCTCACAATATATATATATACATATATATATATATATATATATATATATATATATATACTAGAAGGTGGCCCGATTCTACGCATCGGGTATTCTAGAATTTACGTATTGTGTAGTTAATGTATAATTTTTGTTATATATATAGATGTTGTTGTGTGTAGTTGCCAAGTGTTTGTGTAGGGCGCTGTACATGTTCTGGGTGTTGTCTGGGTGTGGCAGGGGGTGAGAGCGGTGTTGTTTCTGTGTTGCGTTGTGTGTTGCGTTGTTTGTGGAGCGCTGTGTGTCTGTAGCGTTGTGTGTGTGTGTGTTGCGCAGTTTGTGTGGGTGTGGGGTGTGTGTGTGTTTTGGTGGGAGGTATGTTTTGTGCAATGTGTGTGTTGTGCGGCATGTGCGTATATTTGTGTGTGCCGCGGTGTTTGTGTGTTGGGTGTTGTGTGTGTGCGGCGTTGTCTGTGTGTGTGGGTGTCTGTGTAGGGCGGTGTTTGTGGTTCCCAGTGTGTGTGTGGTGTTTTGTGCAGTGCGTGTGTGGCGGTGTGTGTGGTGTTTTGTGCAGTGCGTGTGTGGCGGTGTGTGTGTGTGTATTGGGGGGAGGTGTGCACCCCCCATCGTGCTCCATCCCCCATGCTGCGCACCCCCCATCGTGCTCCATCCCCGATGCTGCGCACCCCCCATCGTGCTCCATCCCCCATGCTGTGCACCCCCCATCGTGCTCTATCCCCCATGCTGCGCACCCCCCATTGTGCTCCATCCCCCATGCTGCACACTCCCCATTGTGCTCCATCCCCCATGCTACGCACTCCCCATCGTGCTCCATCACCCATGCTGCGCACTCCCAAACTTGCACCATCCCCATGCTGCGCACTCCCCATTGTGCTCCTTCCCCCATGCTGCACACTCCCCATCGTGCTCCATCCCCCATGCTGCGCATTCCCCATCGTGCTCCATCCCCCATGCTGCGCACTCCCAAACGTGCTCCATCCCCCATGCTGCGCACTCCCAAACGTGCTCCAGCCCCCATGCTGCGCACTCCCCATCGTGCTCCATCCCCCATTCTGCGCATTCCCCATCATGCTCCATCACCCATGCTGCACACTCCCCATCGTGCTCCATCCCCTATGCTGCGCACCCCCCATCGTGCTCCATCCCCGATGCTGCGCACCCCCCATCGTGCTCCATCCCCCATGCTGTGCACCCCCCATCGTGCTCCATCCCCCATGCTGCGCACCCCCCATTGTGCTCCATCCCCCATGCTGCACACTCCCCATTGTGCTCCATCCCCCATGCTACGCACTCCCCATCGTGCTCCATCACCCATGCTGCGCACTCCCAAACTTGCACCATCCCCATGCTTTGCACTCCCCATTGTGCTCCTTCCCCCATGCTGCGCACTCCCCATCGTGCTCCATCCCCCATGCTGCGCATTCCCCATCGTGCTCCATCCCCCATGCTGCGCACTCCCAAACGTGCTCCATCCCCCATGCTGCGCACTCCCAAACGTGCTCCAGCCCCCATGCTGCGCATTCCCCATCGTGCTCCATCCCCCATGCTGCGCACTCCCCATCGTGCTCCATCCCCCATGCTGCGCATTCCCCATCGTGCTCCATCCGTTATGCTGCGCACTCCCCATCGTGCTCCATCCCCCATGCTGCGCACTCTCCATCGTGCTCCATCCCCCATGCTGCGCACCACCCCATCGTGCTCCATCCCCCATGCTGCGCACTCCCCATCGTGCTCCATCCCCCATGCTGTGCACCCCCCATCGTGCTCCATCCCCCATGCTGTGCACCCCCCATCGTGCTCCACAGTCACACATCAGACAGTATACACGCACACATCTGATCGCATACACTCACACCCCACTTCTGCCTGTGCCCTCCGGTGGGCGGTCACAGCAGCTGTGCTGCACGCCGTGCTCCTCTGCTTTCTACCGACACGCACACACCCGATCGCATACACGCACACACCCGATCGCATACACGCACACACACACTGACGATATCGCACATACGTGCTCACACAATCACAACATCCGGAGATACCACATGCTTCCGGCCATGTGATCCTCCGGCAGGTCCTGGAAGGTCACTGCACGCACAGGATCGCCGCCGAGAAGCAAGCGATATCACGGGGTGTTGTGAGTGTGTGGATGCGATCTGATGTGTGTGTGAGGTGTGTGTGAGAGTGAGTGTGATCTGATGTGTGTGTGTGTTCTTATGTGTGTGTGTGTGTTCCGCCACTGCAGGACCTTGATGCGCTCACCTGGGAGCTGGTGTACGCTGGTAACCATGCTAGACAATATTACATGGTTACCAGCGTACCCCGCCCCCCGCTCGCACGGGAGCCCACACCAGCGTACGCCGTCAACCCCAGCAATGCGAGAGTATGTGTCGGCTGGGTTGGCGGCGTATGCTGATGTGGGCTCCCGGGGGTACAGCACTCACCTGGGAGTCGGGTCTCCGTGTCATTTCGGGGAATGCGTGCAGGGGGCAGGGCCTGAGCGAGCGTGCAATGCGTGAGGGGGGCGGGCGTAGCCGAGTTGCTAATGCGTGCAGGGTGCCAGGGCGAGAGGCCAATCCGTGTGGGAGGAGGAGCCTGGGCAAGCGGCCAATCCGTGCGGGGGGCGGAGCCGAGGCGAGGCGAACGGCCAATCCATGCGGGGGGCGGAGCCGAGGCGAGGCGAGCGGCCAATCCGCTGTTTGTCACCGTAAGGACACAATTTTGGAGCAAGACAGACAGACAGAATAAGGCAATTATATATATATAGATACACCGTGTATATAAATATATATATATATATATATATATATACTGTATATGTCCCCATCCTGGTTTATTTGTCCCCATCCTGGTTTATATGTCCTCCTGGTATATATGTCCCCATCCTGGGCCTCTCCTGGTATATATGTCCCACTCTTGGTATATATGTCCCCAAAATATGTCTCCATTCTGTCTCTAATGCAAAAACAAAACGTGACCTCATCAAGCTGCTGCACGCTGTGATGCATACTGTTCCGCCCCACTGCCACCACATGGCTAATTTGCATACGTAGGGCGCAGTTAGTTAACCCTAGAACACGCAACCAAATCTACAATAGAAAACAAGTAATATAGCAGGCCTGCGAGTCCCCAGGTATGCGTTCTAGGGTTAAAGGGGCCAAAGCGACATGGCTTGCCACCTTTGCTGCAGCCATATTTTCTGCAGGCTGCGGCTGTGACAGGGGTCCAGCCCGGGGATTACTAAATAGAAGTAAGTACCCTGGTCCCCCTTCGTCACCGGGCCCCATATATCAGTAAGGACAGTAATGCCCTGATGGCGGCCTTGGGAACAGTAGCACATAGGTTTAAATTTCGCTTTATTCTTTCTCTAAGGGATTGGAGCCCCATAGAAAATCAATGGATGGGGCAGCATTTAATAATGGGCATGGATGCTCTATTCTAATAAGGATAAAAGTGCCCCGTTCTGCCGGTTTTGGTCCACCAGTCAGATCCTCACTGATCTAGAAGATATCCTATGGGTAGGTGATAATTTCTTGGGTAGGTGATAATTTCTTGGGTAGGTGATAACTTCTTGGGTAGGTTATAACTTCTACGGTAGGTGATAACTTCTTGGGTAGGTAATAACTTCTAGGGTAGGTGATAACTTCTTGGGTAGGTTATAACTTCTAGGGTAGGTGATAACTTCTTGGGTAGGTGATAACTTCTTGGGTAGGTGATAACTTCTAGGGTAGATGATAACTTCTTCGGTATGTGATAACTTCTTCGGTAGGTGATAACTTCTAGGGTAGGTGATAACTTCTTGGGAAGGTAATAACTTCTAGGGTAGGTGATAACTTCTAGGGTAGGTGATAACTTCTTGGGTAGGTGATAACTTCTAGGGTAGATGATAACTTCTTCGGTAGGTGATAACTTCTTGGGAAGGTAATAACTTCTAGGGTAGGTGATAACTTCTTGGGTAGGTTATAACTTCTAGGGTAGGTGATAATTTCTTGGGTAGGTGATAACTTCTTGAGTAGGTGATAACTTCTAGGGTAGGTGATAACTTCTTGGGTAGGTTATAACTTCTATGGTAGGTGATAACTTCTTGGGTAGGTAATAACTTCTAGGGTAGGTGATAACTTCTTGGGTAGGTTATAACTTCTAGGGTAGGTGATAACTTCTTGGGTAGGTGATAACTTCTTGGTTAGGTGATAACTTCTAGGGTAGATGATAACTTCTTCGGTAGGTGATAACTTCTAGGGTAGGTGATAACTTCTTGGTGAGGTAATAACTTCTAGGGTAGGTGATAACTTCTAGGGTAGGTGATAACTTCTTGGGTAGGTGATAACATAAGGGGTAACTGATAACTTCATAGGTAGGCGATAACTTGATAACTTTTAAGTTAAGTGATAACTTCTTGGGTAGGTGATAACTTCTGGAGTAGGTGATATCTTCTTGGGTAAGTGATAACTTCTTGAGTAGATGATAACTACTTGGGTAGGTGATATCTTCTAGGGTAGGTGATAACGTTTTACGTAGGTGAGAACTTCTAGGGTAGGCGATAACTTATTCAATAGGTGATAACTTCTAGGGTACTTAAAAACTTCAGGGTTAGGTGATAAATTCTTGGGTAAGGGATAACTTCTCCCAACTGTAATACTTTTTTAACTAAGGGAACAAGTTTTATGGGGTATGGGGTCTTAAGCCCCCCATACACTTTAGATAGCTGTCAGATGAATGATGGTCATTCAGACGTTTGGCTGGCGGCTATACCTTCTGATATTTCAACACACTGGAGTACATGATCTGCCAAGGGCTTCTGTGTTCAATCTGCCATGTTTCTCACAAGTAAAATAATGACACCTATACTCACGTCTGCTGCCCTTGCCGTTCTAGTGGTGTCGGCACTGGCTTTCCTGTGGATCACGTGACATTGTTATGTCATATGATCCATGCAGCCAATCAGCGTTGACTTTACCGTCCCTTCCTTCAAACAAATCAGATATCCAAAGGAAGTGAGAGAGCAGCCGCAGGTCTAATTTCCTCCCAATTTGTCCAAAAGAGTGGACAGTGAAGTCAAGACTAATTAGTCGCATGGATCACATGACATAACAATGTCACGTAATTCCCGGGAGAGCCAGTACCGACACCGCTAGGACGGCACTCGCACCGGAGGTGAGTATAGGCGTTATTATTTTACTTGGGGGAAACATAGTGATTGAGAAGGGATTGTCCAAGTAGTGGGCAACACCTTTAACAAGGTGATGCAGGATGGTATGGAAACTGGATTGACCAAACTACATGTATTTGTATCATATATCAATATTATTTTTTTTTCTACAGGAAGAAAAGATCAAAACCAATGAGAATGATCATAATGATTGTTTGTTCAATCGTCATATTGATTGTCCTCCAAACAATGCACCACTTTCTCATGTATCTGAGGACCAATTTAACTGCCAAAAGGTCAGACGAAAGGCCAAAGGATCATCTCATCATTCTCTCCACCTGGAGGTCTGGATCATCTCTGGTGGGTCAGTTCTTCAGCCAACACCCAGATGTCTTTTATTTGAAAGAGCCGTCTTGGCACGTATGGAAAACCATGTATCAAAACAACGCAGAAAGTCTTCATATGTCAGTAAGGGACCTGATTCGATCAGTCCTTAAGTGTGACATGTCCGTCTTTGATGCTTATATAGAAAACCAAGAGAAGCTGTCAGACCTGTTTCATTGGGAGTCAAGCAGGGCTCTCTGTTCTCCTCCTGCGTGTACTTCATTCTCCCGTACAGACATTGTGGACGAAACATCTTGTAAGAAAATGTGCGGCCAATGGCCGTTTCAAAAAGTTGAAGACACCTGCATTACTTATAGTCATATTGTTCTCCAAGAATATCGGATATTCGATTTATCCGTACTTTATTCTCTTTTAAATGATCCATCCATTAACCTAAAAATCCTACATGTTGTGCGTGATCCTCGAGCCATTGCCATATCTCGGGAACAGGTACATCGTGATCTAGACTTTGACAATGGAATTGTACTCAAAAAGGAGAATTCGCGAAATAATGACTTGAAAATATTACAAAAAATCTGTGAAAGTCAAGTTAAAATATACAAGACAAGCAAATTTGCTGTACTGCCATTGTCTCAAGACAGATACAAGTTCCTTAGGTATGAAGATCTAGTCAGAGAACCCCTCAAAATGGCCAGAGAGCTATATTCATTCGCTAATCTTAAAATGCCCAAATATCTAGAGCCTTGGATTTATAATATGACTCATGGCCCAGCACAAAAGAAGAGGAAAGCCTTCATTATTAACCCAAGGAACGCTCTGAAGATGGCTCGAGATTGGAGGACTGTGGTATCACTTAAGAAAATTAAGGAGGTACAGACTGTTTGTAAAGAAGCCATGGAAATATTCAATTATTTCTTTGTAGACTCGGAAGACGAATTGAGAAATTTGAAAGTAGATGTTGCGCTTCCAAGAGGTAGAGATGATTTCATGTGGGATATTAGATAGGGGATGATACCATGCCCTTCTAGAATGATCAAAGGCAACCAGAGTTTCTGATACTTATATTTCCCCATTGATCAAGTCATCAGCAGGTTCCACTCATTGGTTATGTGGTTAAATAATGCCTCCTAATATTTCCAAAATGTAGCTAAATTAGGGGGTTGCTCTCATCAAGACATATTTACAGATGAAAGTGACCCAGTAAAGGAAGAGTGCACCATTAAAAGAGTGTCCCATCAGTAGGGTGTCCCATCAAAAGAGTGTTCTTTCAGAAAAGTGCCCTGTCAGAAGAGTGCCCCATCAGAAGGGTGCTTCGTAGGAAGAGTGTCCCATCAGATGAATGCACCTTCAGAAGAGTGCTGTGTATGAAGAGTGCCTCATTAGAAGAGTGCCCTAATGGAAGAATGCACCATCAGAAGAATGTCCCATCAGTAGAGTGCACTGTAGGAAGAGTGACCCATCAGAGCAGTTCTCTGATGGAAGAGTGTCCCAGCAGATCAGTGCCCTGTCAGAAGAGTGCCCAGTCAGAAGAGTGTCCCGTCAGAGGAGTGTCCTGATGGAAAAGTGCCTCGTCAGAAGAGCCCTATCATAAGAGTGCCCCTTCAGAAGAGTGCCCCTTCAGAAGAGTGTCCCATCGGAAGAGTGCCCCATGAGAAGAGTTCCCCTTCAGAAGGGTGCCTAGTGAGAAGAGTGCCCCATCAGAGGAATGCCCCTTATAGAAAAGTGTCTCATCAGAAGAGTACCCTGTTAGAAGAGTGCCCCTTCAGAAGGGTGCAACGGGAGAAGAGTGCCCCATTAGAAGAATGTCCCCTATAGAAAAGTGTCCCATCAGAAAAGTACCCTGTCAGAAGAGTGCCCCATTAGATGAGTTCCCAGTCAGAAGAGTGCCCCACCAGAAGAGTGCCCCATCAGAAGAGTGCCCCATCAGAAGAGTGCCCCATCAGAAGAGTGTCCCATCAGAGAGTGTCCCACCAGAAGAGAGCCCCATCAGAAGAGTGTCCCATCAGAAGAGTGTCCCATCAGAAGAGTGTCCCACCAGAAGAGTGCCCCATCAGAAGAGTATCCCATCAGAAGAGTGTCCCATCAGAAGAGTGTCCCACCAGAAGAGTGTCCCATCAGAGAGTGTCCCTCAGAAGAGTGTCCCATCAGAGAGTGCCCCATCAGAAGAGTGTCCCATCAGAAGAGTGTCCCATCAGAAGAGTGCCATATCAATAGAATAATCCAGCGGATCACACATTGTCTTTAGAACTGCTAGAGATAGAAAATCTGTCAGTGAGCTCATTCTGATGGTCCAAATGGAGAGTTTGTGACTCTTTTAACTGTCCTTTTTTTATTTTTTAGCTCACCTCAGGTGATTTTTGATCACAGGCTGCATCAAAGTTCAATGTGTAGGAAAACAAAGTGCCTGTTAAAGCCAAATGGGGCAAAATTATTAATAAAACACAATTATAAAAAAATATTTTTAGCTTCAAAAGTATGCATTAAAGTAAAAACAAAAGTCCCAGAGGTGGACAATCCCTTTAAGTGCACACATATATGATATCTAGCCCCCATTACAGATTTATCATTCCCTTTTCATAAGTCTCTATAGTATACAATGCACTGAACACTTCCTGTATAGCATGTCAGTATACCTACCCCTGTAATTTACTGATGGCACATAGTACAAAATCAGTATTTTAATGTGTACAGTTTTATGTAGGAGGACGATACCACGTTTGGAGACACGTACATAAAATAAATAAATTAAAAAGAATAATAAATATATATATATAAATATATACTATATATATATATATATATATATATATATATATACACCTTCTGTGAATGCCCCTGTTCTCCTGAATCTGGCATTGTTTTTCCTTTGTTGCTATGCCACTCCATTCCTGAGATACGGCCCCTTCTTTCCTGTACATATGATTGGTCTATTTACCAAACTGGGTGTGGTCTTAAAAATACGCCCACTGAGAATAGCGGGGGACACGCCCACAAGACTAGATTTAAATACAGGGAAAAGAGGGTCATATCTCAGGAACGGAGAGGCGCAGGAACAAAAGAAAAACAACGTCGGATTCAGGAGAACAGCGGCATTTATACCAGGTAAAAATAAATACATATTTATGACAAGTAACACATGTCCTCTAAATTGTCATTGAGTAGAGAAACATTGTAAACTTATCAAAATGGACAATTAAATAAAACTTATAAAACTTCTTCACATGTATTAAGCCCTGGAAAGATGATGTGGCTATATAAATGTTTTTCGCTTTTTGGCTCATCTTACAACTACTTAGTGGTAAGTGATGAAATGTACATGCAGATACTAGAGGAGTCCGCAGAACATTTTTGACTTGAGGAATTTGTGAAGCAGAGGAGGGGTTTATGTACATAATTATGCCCAGCACATACAATGATAAAACTGATAATTCTTCTACTGGCCAATGTTCTTTCAGACTCCAGTTAACACCCTAAAATATCAGGTGTAGGAGACTTCCATTGCCAGGTTCATATTTAGATGCAGTTTTCTTGCATAAATATTGGAAAATAAGTGTAAAACCAAAGTGGGGGATTGCTTATTATAATTCCACAGACATCAGTATACATAACACTTCTATATACCATGCAATGTAATATACTGTATACCTCCAGGGTTAATATCCACATCTATATAGGAACCTTATTTATCAGTTGTGTCATTGAGGTAGATAGAAGGCATGAGGAATCACAGTTTTATCAGCAGGAGATTATCATTAGAGGACTAGTAAACCTGGTACCAGTTAGTCCAACCCCGCCCCCAACACTGATTGACAGTTTTCTGTGAGCATTGTGCATAGGCAGAAAGCTGCCAATCAGTAGTGTGGGCGGGTTAGAAAGGCTCAGCATAAAGAGAACTAGTCAAACAGCTCAGTAAGTGACACATTGCTGGAAACAGGGTCTCTGTCCCTACTCTCAGATGGAGTAGCAAAGACCTTGTGACAGATTCCCTTTAATCAATGTAATTATTGCATTGTAATTAGCTCCACTGAAGTGAATAGGGCTGGGCAATAGCACACTGAACATGTGGGCATTTGTAGTGCTGTTTTTAGGGGAAATGATCAGGGGTGTACATTGAAATCATGGGGTCCATCCTGGTTTATGTCCACATCATGGGCCCATCCTGGTATATGTCCACATCATGGAGGCATTCACTAGGTTAGGACCCAATTGAGAGGTACACCGTGACATGGTAACTGGGCTCAAACATAATTGGCCATTTTTATCTGCTAAGTATCTCATTTTTTTCCAAAAATTTGTCATGTTTTTTTTCTAATCAGTAATGCATGTTCACATTCCTGTATCTACTGTTTGCATCCTTCAGCTTTCTTCCCTCTTACTTACTTACTGTTATTGTGATAGTACCGTGTTTTTTCAAAAATAGGACACTGTCTTATATTTTGTATGCCCCCCCCAAAAAAAGCGCTAGGGCTTATTTTTGGAGGAGGTCTTATTTTTGAAGAAACACGGTTGGGGGATAAGTTTACCCCCCAAAAAAGCAGACCCCCCCACTTCCCAGGAGACTCATACTTACCAGACCCGGACGTCTGCATGGCACCCAGGTCCTCCTGTGATCTCCGGAGGGTGTTGCACGCTGTCCTCCCCTGCTGCTGGCTGACACACACACACAGCAGATCACACACACAGCCGATCGCACAGACAGCAGATCGCACACACAGAGCTGATCGCACACACACACAGCCGATCACACACACAGCAGATCGCACACACAGAGCAGATCGCACACACACAGCCGATCGCACACACAGCCGATCACACACAAACACGGTCGATCGCACACACACACAGTCGATCGCACACACAGCCGATCGCACACACAGCAGATCGCACACACACAGCCGATCACACACACACAGCCGATCGCACACACACACAGCCGATCTCACATGCGCACACATCACATCACATCCAGCGCAACCGGCCGCAGGGAATAATGGGAGGAAGTCACGTGTCCGGCCGCAGGTCCTCTTCTGCAGGTCCTTGCACTCCACCACACTGCCTCTCAGGATTCTGCTGGCGAGAAGAGAGCGGTGTCGCTGGATGTGGTGAGTGTGTATGCGATCCGATGTGTGTGCGATCCAATGTTTGTGTATTTGATTTGATGTTTGCGTGTGAGTCGATGTTTGTGTGTGCAATCTGATTGTGTGTGCGATCCGCTGTTTGCGTGTGAAATCGGATGTTTGTGTGTGAGAACTGGTTTGTGTGTGAGATATGATCGTGTGTGTGTGTGAGATCTGATGTGTGGATCACTGCAGGGCCTCTGCTCGGCATCTGGGGAGTATGATTATGGGGTGCCCGCTGTATATAATGAAGTGTCCTGCAGTATCTTTATCTTTTTTAGCTGCATGGACACTTCATTATTAGTGATGAGCGAGTACTAAAAAGCTCGGGTGCTCGAGGCTCGGGCCGAGCATCCCAAGATACTCGTGTACTCGGCCCGAGCACCGAGCCCAATGTTATCCTATGGGAGACCCGAGTATTTTTCTGAAATGACCCCCGGCAGCATGTAGAAACCCTAAAAATGTCACAAAAGTCTCAGAAGAGTGCTCAAATAACATGGCAACAGCATGGGGAAGACCCCTTGAAGCATTTATCACTCAAAAGTCACAGCTGTGAACAATTTTGTCCGCGTTTTACGCCATTTTTACGGACTCACCAGAAAACCTTCAAAAATGACACCAAAATGAATTTTCATGGCGGAAATGTTAAGGGCACATACCCAATAGTGAGTTAGAGCTGGTGTATGTTACTTTTGGAGATTACATGAAAGATTTTACGTGAAAACATTGTGTGGCACTCCAATGTCCCTGAGAAGAGACGTACATGAAGGCCTCTGAGTCTAATGTGCCCATTTTGAGGAAGTGAGTCTTTGTAGTATTTTCCTTTGCCAGGGCAGTCCAAAATTGTGAGGTTCACCAATGCCCCTGCATACAGACGTGCATGAGGGCCTGTAAACCTGAAGTGCCCATTGTAAGGAAGTGGGTCTTTTGTAGTATAGCCCTTTGGCAGGGCAGCCAAAAATTGGGAGGCTCTACATTGTCCCTGGATAGAGACGTGCATGATGGCCTGTAAACTTGAAGTGCCCATTGTAAGGAAGTGGGTCTATTGTAGTATAGCCCTTTGGCAGGGCAGCCAAAAATTGGGAGGCTCTACATTGTCCCTGGATAGAGACGTGCATGATGGCCTGTAAACTTGAAGTGTCCATTGTCAGGAAGTGGGTCTTTTGTAGTATAGCCCTTTGGCAGGGCAGCCAAAAATTGGGAGGCTCCACATTGTCCCTGGATAGAGAAGTGCATGAGGGCCTGTAAACCAGAAGTGCCCATTGTAAGAAAGTGGGTCTATTGTAGTATAGCCCTTTGGCAGGACAGCCAAAAATTGGGAGGCTCCACATTGTCCCTGGATAGAGAAGTGCATGAGGGCCTGTAAACCTGAAGTGCCCATTGTAAGAAAGTGGGTCTATTGTAGTATAGCCCTTTGGCAGGACAGCCAAAAATTGGGAGGCTCCACATTGTCCCTGGATAGAGAAGTGCATGAGGGCCTGTAAACCTGAAGTGCCCATTGTAAGGAAGTGGGTCTATTGTAGTATAGCCCTTTGGCAGGGCAGCCAAAAATTGGGAGGCTCCACATTGTCCCTGGATAGAGAAGTGCATGAGGGCCTGTAAACCTGAAGTGCCCATTGTAATGAAGTGGGTCTATTGTAGTATAGCCCTTTGGCAGGACAGCCAAAAATTGGGAGGCTCTACATTGTCCCTGGATAGAGACGTGCATGAGGGCCTGTAAACCTGAAGTGCCCATTGTAAGGAAGTGGGTCTATTGTAGTATAGCCCTTTGGCAGGGCAGCCAAAAATTGGGAGGCTCCACATTGTCCCTGGATAGAGACCTGTTAGGTTCTTAGTGCGTCCGTGCTTGCATTTAAAAACCGCACGTGTGTGCCTGTCGGTGGCAGCGTTCAGGTGCACTTGTGTGCGTTTTGCACAAACTTGGATATAACGCACAAGTCTAGTGAATACACATCAGCACAGGATTGCAAAATGCGCAAAGGCGTTGGCAACGAACAAGGAAGTGGACGTGATGGTGGTGCAGGCAGAGGCCGAGGTCGTGGGCAAGCTCTAATTTCGCCACAACAAAGGGCCACATCTACTCGCTCGCACGTCCTGTCCCAAATTCTTGGGGACCGCAGCAGTACACCGCTCTTGAACCAAGACCAATGTCAACAGGTTGTTAGTTGGATAGCGGATAATGCTTCCAGTCAGATTGGCACCACCACAAACACTCTGTCTTCCACACGGTCAAGTGTCAGTAGCCGTGATACTGCACCGCACATTTCAGAACCTGATCCTCCTTCCTACCACCAGGCTGAGTACACGTCCACGGACATTACTGATCCCACACTTGGACACTCAGAAGAGCTGTTCACGTTTCCATTCGCACATTCTGGCCTCTCGCCAGCTCCTGTTGAAGTGGGCCATGACGAGATTGTATGTACAGATGCCCAAATATTTGAGCAGCCACGTTCTCACGAAGTTGGCAACGTGTCTCAACAAGTAGTGGGCGATGATGAGACACAATTGTCAGGAAGTCAGGAGGAGGAGCAGGGTACGGAAGAGGAAGACGACGTGGTGGATGATCCAGTAACTAACCCAACCTGGCAGGAGGATATGCAGAGCGAGGACAGCAGTGCACAGGGGGAGGGAGGCGTAGCATCCCAACAGGCAGTAAAAAGCAGGGTGGTGGCCCCAGGCAGACATCAGGCAACCGTTCCCCGGAACAACAACACGACACAAGGTGCCTGTACAAATGTTAGGTCTTCCCGAGTCTGGCAGTTTTTTAATTTGGCTCCAGATGATTCTAAAAAGGCCATTTGCAACACCTGCCATGCCAGCATCAGCAGGGGTACCAAAACTAGCAGCCTGACCACCACCAGCATGATTAGGCACATGTCAGCCAAGCACCCGACTTTGTGGGATGTACAACAGAGTCGAGGAGCAGTGCTTGCTGATGTCACTGCTACGTCTTCGCTTATTGTGCATGCGAGCCAATCCCCTGTCCATGCTGCCCGCGAACAAGCCTCCTCCGGTCCTGCACCTGCAGTTGCCTACGCAGAAATAACACCATCATCAAGCACGTCCTTGTCCCAGCGCAGCGTTCAATTATCCATTCAGCAAACCTTTGAACGCAGGCGCAAATACACTGCCAACGCCCCACATGCCACACTTCTAAATGCTAACATTTCGCGACTGCTTGCGCTGGAAATGTTGCCTTTTAGGCTGGTGGATACAGAAGCATTCCGCGACCTGATGGCGGCAGCTGGCCCACGTTACTCGGTCCCCAGCCGCCACTATTTCTCCCGGTGTGCCGTCCCCGCATTGCATAACCACGTGTCACAAAACATCACACGTGCCCTGAACAACGCTGTTTCAGCCAAAGTCCACCTAACCACAGACACGTGGACAAGTGCTTGTGGGCAAGGCCGCTACATCTCGTTGACGGCACACTGGGTTAATATTGTGGAAGCTGGGACCCAGTCTGAGCGAGGGACGGAACACGTCCTTCCCACACCAAGTTTTGCAGGCCCTACCTCAGTCAGGGTTTCACCCACACTCTACAGCTCCGGAATGTCATGCTCCTCAGCCTCCTCCTCCTCCTGCGCATCCTCATCCACTTTACCCTCCACACCAGTCCCAAGCTGGAAGTGTCGCGGGCGGAGGAGGGGACGCTGCACTCTCCCACTGCTCGTGTCCGGCTGCCGCTGCTCTACGGCTGCTGCTGCTCGGTGGCTCGAGCGATGGCCGGATCCCGGGGACTCGAGCGGTGCTCCTCGCCCGTGAGTGAAAAGGGGTGGTTTGGGTTTTGGGGATATTGTCCGTGACGCCACCCACGGTTGTGGTGATTGTGTGGACACCACCGCTGCTCTGGACGGGGATCCCGGGAGCGGTGACAGGGAGCAGCTTTGTTGTTATTTCTCCCCTCCGTGGGTAGGGGGGTTGGTTGTCCCGGGGCCCGGTGATGGGGTAGAGATGGATGACAGGCGGGTTGCGGGGCCTGATGAGGTGCAGGGTCGCAGGGGCAGCGCTGTGCCGCACGGCACGGAGGTACTCACTCAGCCCAATGATGATGACACAGTTCACGGTAAAACAAGCGGCTGGATGGACGGTTCCCTCGGATGGCTGCGGTTGTTCCTCCCTGCAGGTTAGTGATGACTGTCTCTCCCTGCACCTAAGTTCAGTGTTGGTAGCGATGGGTTCCCACCGGTAACCCGCTCCCCGACCTGGATATGGGCCGGAGGAGCCCCTTTTGCCCGCAGGTGCTGGCCCTGGGAGACGGTTGCCCTTGGCGGTGGCGGTGTCTCCCCTTCACGGTTGGACGGTTGCCTTCTATCGGGACTTGGCTGTTTGGAAACCCGGAGGTCCCCTTCACTAACGGATTTGGCAAATTCACGGCGACTCCAAGCCTTGCCGGGATCCGAAAGGCCCCTGCCAATGGTGCTGGCTTCTCTTTGTATACCGGTCCGGTACCGCTGGGTCACCACCCGTCCACGGTCCTTACGGCAGACTCCAATCGGCCTCCACTGCAGATGGTCACCACCACCTGCCAACCTTGCTGTCCTGTCCGGGCCACACACCCGGACCAACTTCAGGCTCTTTGCTGTCACTTTTCTCCTCTCTACTACTTTCCTCCTTCCACTTCCTTAGCTTAACTCTCACTGCCTGTGTTTTCACTCCTCCAGGACTGTGAACTCCTTGGTGGGTGGAGACCAACCGCCTGGCTTCCCCCCCTGGTGTGGACAACAGCCCCTGGGGAAGGCAACAAGGATTTTGTGTTTTGACTATGATGTGCCTGCAGGGAGTGTGGGGTGTGTAAGTGTTGTGCTCTGTTGCCCCTGGCTTGTCCAGGGCGACACAGAAGCACTGCAGCACTTCCTCGGCGAAGCGGCAACAGGCTGTGCTGAAGCTAATCTGCATAGGTGACAAACCCCACAATGCAGAAGA
The DNA here is from genome assembly GCF_048569485.1 of Anomaloglossus baeobatrachus. Classification (NCBI taxonomy): domain Eukaryota; kingdom Metazoa; phylum Chordata; class Amphibia; order Anura; family Aromobatidae; genus Anomaloglossus; species Anomaloglossus baeobatrachus. The sequence continues at coordinate 170,797,098 of NC_134362.1, forward strand.
GGTGTGGACAGCTCTGAAACAGCAGGCAGATCACTGGCTCACACCTCTGAACCTAAAGCCAGGAAAGGTCGTGTGTGACAATGGCCGGAACCTGGTGGCGGCTTTGAGGCGAGGCAAGCTGACACATGTTCCATACGTGGCCCATGTGCTCAACCTCGTGGTTCACCGGTTTCTAAAGTCATACCCAGAGCTTTCTGATCTGCTGGTAAAAGTTCGCCGCCTGTCTGCACATTTTCGAAAGTCACCTACTGCTTCAGCCGGCCTTGCCGGCTTTCAGCGCCGTTTGCATCTTCCAGCTCACAGAATGGTGTGTGATGTCCCCACGCGTTGGAATTCAACTCTGCACATGTTGGTCAGGATATGTGAGCAGAAGAGGGCAGTTGTTGAGTACCTGCATCACGTAAGCCGTCGGGAAATGGGTCAAACTCCACACATAACACCTGAGGAGTGGAGATGGATGTCTGACCTATGTACCATCCGCCAAAACTTTGAGGACTCCACCAAGATGGTGAGCGGCGATGACGACATTATTAGCGTCACCATACCGCTTCTCTGCCTTCTAAAATGGTCTCTGCTCAAAAACAAACATGATGCATTGCAGGCGGAGCGCGATGAGTTGGAGCAAGGAACAGTAGTGGGTGTGGGTGATAACACACAGCCCAGCCTCGTCTCATCACAACATGCAGTGGAGGACTATGACGAGGAGGAGGATGAAGACATGGAGCAACTCTCCGGCCAAATTGAGGATATGACATGCACACCAGTCATATCCTCGGTTCAGCGTGACTGGCCAGAGGACAGGGTAGATGATGATGAGGAGGAGGAGGAGGAGGACAGCATGTTCAGTCATCGTGTTGGTCAGGATACTGAAGTGATGGCTGTTAAGAGTCTGGCGCACATGGCTGACTTTATGGTAAGCTGAATGTCTCGTGACCCTCGTGTTAAGAACATCTTGGCCGACAATCATTACTGGTTGGTAACACTGTTAGACCCACGCTAAAAGGAGAACTTTATGTCTCTTATTCCCGAGGCGGAGAGGTCAACCAAAATGCAGCAGTTCCGGAAGGCCATTGTCACGGAAGTAGGCAAAGCATTCCCCTCACAAAACGCTAGCGGCATAGGTCAGGAATCAGTGGACAACCAAGGCGTACAGCCGAGAGGGGCACAAGTCCAATCCGCCAGAGGTAGGGGAACAGTCTTTAAGATGTGGGACAGTTTTCTCAGCCCCTCACGTACCACAGCCCCTGAGGTGCGGGGTAGTGCCACAAGAAATCCTAAGTCTGCCCAGATGCTCAAGGAGTACCTTGCAGATCGAACAACTGTACTCCGACATTCCTCTGTGCCTTACAATTATTGGGTATCCAAGCTGGACACGTGGCATGAATTGGCTCTCTACGCCTTGGAAGTCCTGGCCTGCCCTGCCACTAGCGTTTTGTCAGAGCGTGTTTTTAGTGCCGCAGGTGGAATCATTACAGATAAACGCACCCGCCTGTCAACTGAAAATGCTGACAGGCTGACTCTGATCAAGATGAACAAGGGTTGGATTGGGCCAGACTTCACCACACCACCAGCAAATGACAGCGGAATTTAAAGTTTGTAACGGGAATTTGCCATGTACCTCCACTCACCCATGGTAACACACTTCTGGACTTTGGATAATCGCTGGACTGCTCCTCCTTCTCCTCATGCGCCACCATGATGACCGTTACAATAGTTAGGCCGTTGTTTCAGGTATACCCCCAGTGGTAAATTTTTTCACCCATTCTTTCAGAATGGGCATTACAACGACAGGAGACCCGCTCCTTTGCAATGGGAACAATGTTTTGAGGCCCTCATGCACATCTCTATCCAGGGACAATGTGGAGCCTCCAAATTTTTGGCTGTCCTGCCAAAGGGCTATACTACAATAGACCCACTTCCTTACAATGGGCACTTCAGGTTTACAGGCCATCATGCACGTCTCTATCCAGGGACAATGTGGAGCCTGACGCTGCCACCGACAGGCACACACGTGCGGTTTTAAAATGCAAGCACGGACGCACTAAGAACCTAACAGGTTTTTAGGAGCGACAATTACTGAGAAGTTTGACACTATCAGGACTGTTTTAGACTGTGTACACCAGCCCCAGATATGATGAAGGCTGATATACGGTCACCACTAGGAATGGCTATATACCCTGCCTGCCTTGCCTGTATACAGCAACAATAGTCCTGAGAAGGACTCTGCTACTGTACTCCGACCTGGCTATACCCTGCCTGCCTGTATACAACTACAATAGTCCTGAGAAGGACTTCTGGTCACACTGTTTGCAGCCCTGCTACAGAAATAACTATAAAGGGCCGCAAACCTTTCCCTGAAGCAGCAACACTCTCCCTGCACTGACTGTCTGGATGGCTGTGAGCAGAGCACAGCGCGCCCGCCGGTATAAAGGCTCGGTCACGCTGTGCGGGCCGGTCAATCACTGCAATTCCACAACTAACAGGGCTGTGGCATTGCAGTGGTCTGCCAGCCAATCCCTGCATGAGGGCTGGCTCTCAAAAGAGCACCAACATGCAGGGATGAAGACCACGAGTACAGCACGAGTATCGCGAGATTACTCGGTCCCCGCCGAGTAGCCCGAGTACAGTGATACTCATGCGAGTACCGAGTAGTGATAAGCATACTCGCTCAACACTATTCATTATTGATTCGCGACTAGGGCTTATTTTTGGGGGAGGGCTTATTCGGGCTTGCTCCGAAAATGCTGAAAATCCCTGCTAGGGCTTATTTTTGGGGGAGGTCTTATTTTTGTAAAAACATGTTACGCACCAGTTCAGATGTGGAGGTTAGGAAGTGTCGGCAGTTTATCTGTCTTTGTCACAGTAAGGCTGTAGCTGTCTTTGTAAGATCTCCAGTAGTACTTTTCTGGCATGAGATATGATTGCTCGGACATTGCGCAAGGAACAGTGCCCTCACTGAATAAAGTTAATATTTTTGCTAAGTGACCGTCATAAGGATCATGTTTGGAGCCTAAACATACGTAGCACGTGTGGGAGGGATTGCTTTAATGTAACCATATAATCACACATTTAGAGCCACCTAGTGGACTAATTTAAAATAGGTTTCCCTACTGCCACTATGCAAAAGCATGTCAGAGGATTTACATCAAATATAAAAAAACAATTAAATATATAAAATAATAAACATTGTATAAAGAAGGCAAACAAAAAATATAAATTTAAGCAATGCACTCCTTTTGAGTCGCAATCCAAAAAAGGCTATACAATCTCATCTGATGATGTCAATCAGAACAACCCGATATAAAATAAATGTATTCAGAGATCTACAGGCCTTTAAGATATAATTAAATAAAGACCATAAATACACCAAAAAACACCTATCACAACAGAGGTTAAACATGAAGCTGCCACCTCCATGTTTCACAGTGGGGATGATGTTCTTAGGCTTCAAAGCTTCTCCTTTTTCCCTCCAAACATAACAATGATCATTATGTCCAAACAGTTCAATTTTAGTTTTGTCAGACCACAGTATAGGTCTCCAAAAGTTGAGGTCTTTGTTTCTGCATGCATTTGCTAACATTAATTTTTTTTTTTTTTATTGGTTTCTTTTGGAGTAACGGCTTCTTCCTGGCAGAGTGGCCTTTCAGCCCATGTTGATACAGTAATCGTTTCACTGTGGATAATGACACAATCTTACCAGCTTCCTCCAGCATCTTCACAAGGTCTTTTGCTTTTGTTCTTGGGTTGATATGCACATGACTGACCAAAGCACGTTCATCTCTGGTACAAAGAACCCGTTTCCTTAATGAGCAGTATGATGGCTGGACATTCCCATCTTGTTTGTACTTGCGTATAATTGTTTGTACAGATGAACGAGGCACCTTCACATATCTAGAAATGGCAGCCAAGGATGAACCAGACTTGTGCAAGTCCACTATTCTCTTCCTGAGATCTTGGCTGATTTCTTTTGCTTTCCCATGATGCTAAATAAAGAAGCAGTGTGTTTCAGGTGTTCATTAAAATATATCCACAGGTGTGTCTCTAAGTAACTGAGATGTTGCCAATAAACCTATCAGAAGCTTCCAAAGACATGACATCATATGGGCTGTCCCATATTGTTTAAAGGCATAGTACTCTTATTGTATGTAAACATTTGACTGCAGAAAGTAATAAAAATGCCCTAAAGATTATCTCTCTCTCATTATTCTGGCATTTGGCAAATATAAATCATTTGGGGTTCCTAATTGACGTAAAAAAGGAAAGGTTTATACCGATTTCATGTCAGATAGTGAGAAAAACCTGCAGATGTGTCTTTTTAGATAGTGGATGGAAACTTTTGGTTTCAACTGTACATACACATATACATACAGTGGGTATGGAAAGTATTCAGACCCCTTTACATTTTTCACTCTTTGTTTCATTGCAGCCATTTGGTAAATTCAAAAAAGTTCGTTTTTTTTTCTCATTAATGTACACTCTGCACCCCATCCCCCATCTTGACAGAAAAACCCCCAGAAATGTAGACATTTTTGCAAATTTATTAAACAAGAAAAACTGAAATATCAAATGTTCATAAGTATTCAGACCCTTTGCTCAGTATTGAGTAGAAGCACCTTCCCTTTTGAGCTAGTACAGCCATGAATCTTCTTGGGAATGATGCAACAAGTTTTTCACCCCTGGATTTGGGGATCCTCTGCCATTCTTCTTGCAGATCCTCTCCAGTTCCATCAGGTTCGATGGTGAATGTTGGTGAACAGCAATCATCAGGTCTCTCCAGAGATGCTCAATTGGGTTTAGGTCAGGGCTCTGGCTGTGCCGGTCAATAATGGTCACAGAGTTGTTCTGAAGCAACTCTTTTGTTATTTTAGCTTTGTGCTTAACGCCCAGTCACACTAAACAACTTACCAGCGATCCCAACAACGATACAACCTGATAGGGATTGCTGGTAAGTTGCTAGGAGGTCGCTGGTGAGATGTCACACTAAGCGACGCTCCAGCGATCCCACCAGCAACCTGACCTGGCAGGGATCGCTGGAGCATCGCTACACGGGTTGCTGGTGAGCTTGTCACACAGGCAGATCTCACCAGAAACCCGTGACCAGCCCCGAGCGCCACGTGGAAGCGATGCTGCGCTTGGTAACTAAGGTAAATATCAGGTAACCAACGCGATATTTACCTTGGTTACCAGCGCACACCGCTTAGCGCTGGCTCCCTGCACATCTAGCCACAGTACACATCTGGTTAATTACCCGATGTGTACTCTGCTACGTGTGCAGGCAGCAGGAGCCGGCTTTTGCGGACGCTGGTAACCACAGTAAACATCAGGTAACCAAGAAGCCCTTACCTTGGTTACCTGATACTTACCTTCGCTACCAGCGTCCGTCGCTCTCAGCTGTTAGTGCCGGCTCCCTGTTCTCTGCACTCCTAGCCACAGTACACATAGGGTTAATTACCCCATGTGTACTCCGGCTATGTGTGCAGAGAGCAGGAACCGGCACTGACAGCTGAGAGCGGCGGACGCTGGTAATGAAGGTAAATATCGGGTAACCAAGGTAAGGGCTTCTTGGTTACCCGATGTTTACCGTGGTTACCAGCATCCACAGAAGCCGGCTCCTGCTGCCTGCACATTTAGTTGTTGCTGTCTCGCTGTCACACACAGCGATGTGCGCTTCACAGCGGGAGAGCAACAACTAAAAAATGGCCCAGGACATTCAGCAACAACCAACGACCTCACAGCAGGGGCCAGGTTGTTGCTGGATGTCACACACAGCAACATCGCTAGCAACATCGCTGCTACGTCACAAAAGTTGTTCCTTAGCAGTGATGTTGCTAGCGATGTTGCTTAGTGTGACGTGGCCTTTAGGGTCATTGTCTTGTTGGAAGGTGAACCTTCAGCAAAGTCTGAGGTCCAGAGCACTCTGGGGGGTTTCTTACAGGATATCTCTGAACTTGGACGCATTCATCTTTCCTTCAATTGCAACCAGTCGTCCTGTCCCTGCAGCTGAAAAACACCCCCATAGCATGACGCTGCCACCACCCTGTTTCACTGTGGGGATTGTATTGGGCAGGTGATGAGCAGTGCCAGTACTACAAACCAGAAATGCATACAGTGCTCAAATAATACCAACTATGAAATACCAATATACGATACCCAAATAATACCAATATACAGTGCACAAGTAATTCAGTAGTAGCAATAATAACATATGTGAAAAAAGAGGATGTTCTCATCCATCTGATGGTTCAGGATTCATCAGCGGAACCTAATACAAAGATGCATGGCAAAATCAAAGAGTCAACACTATAAACAAAGCTTACTGCACTGCAAATGTTGTGGTCCTGCTTTGCAGGAATCCACTACTGCGAGGTCACATGTAAGTACATGGGGAAATGAGAAGTCCCCAGCTACAATGCCTGGAGTAGGGACTTTTTACTGCTTCCTAATTGATGACCTTATCTGCCAAAAGTGAAAGAAATACAAAGACGCAGGATTATTTTTGCAAACAACTTTCGCAGGACAATGGTTTGGAGGCAAATCTTCCCAAAAACATCACAAGCCCCAGGATCCTGCACTGTAAGGACTTCTTTCATGGTACGTATAAGATAATGTTTGGATTTTGTAACACTAAAATTGATAAAGAAAAAAAAAGAGGTATGTTGAATATTAAAAACCTTTAATGAGTGCATAAAGTTCCTTGACAAGGAAATGCAGAATTGACTCACACGATGCAGTCAGTGCAATTATGTAAATTTTATTCTAAGGACTATGGACACCTTTAACATGGAAAAAGAATTATTTTTACATATGAAGGTTCAGTCCTCAATGTTTTTGCCTTCATTCATTTTCAAGCCTCCTCATATGCAGTTTGCAGCCTGATCCAAGGTTCAGATTTTTCTATAGTGGGAGTGTCCCTCCCTGTAATACATGCTGGATGGGAGGTCTGTGTCTATACAGGGTTCCTCTGTCATCACTTGCTTTTATTTATCAGCATAGCCCTAATAATACACTTATCTACTCTCCAAGTGGTTCCCTCTGTCATGATGTGACTGCAGGTGTCATGCCAAGTGTGAGGACTCCTGGTGAGCGGCACAACACAGAGGGAACACCAGGGTAGCAGGGTGGGTCGTGGGGCTAGGAAGAGGGGAGCAGGGTCAACTACTAGCACTCAACTGAGGATGATCCCGAAACTCCCTAACGTACCCATATGCTTTCACATGCCTAGGCTCTCGCTGGCCCTGAACTCACCCTGATTAGTGATGGTCAGTAAGATGCTCGCCACTGCAATAAGTCAATATAGGAAGGTAAGATAAACAGGTGGAGAAAGACACAATAAATAACACTCCACTACTCCTCCAGTGGGAACTTCTTAGATGCAACAGAAGCGACACCTCAGTTTCTCAAAACATTAGCTCCTTCAAAGTGGACAGCATAGGTATGAGCTATAGCCAGCTTAGGGAGGAGTAAGGTGCGGATATTTCTAGCACAAGGGAGACAACAGGTGGCGAAAGACACAACCAATAACACTCCACTACTCCTCCAGCAGGAACTTCTTAGCTGCAACAGAAGTGACAACTCAGATTTTCAAGAGACTGGCGCCTTCAAAGTGGACAGCATAGGTATGAGCTATAGCCAGCATAGGGAGGAGTAAGGTGCGGATATTTCTAGCACAAGGGAGCAGACAGGTGGCGAAAGACACAACAAATAACACTCCACTACTCCTCCAGCAGGAATTTCTTAGTTGCAACAGAAGTGACAACTCAGATTCTCAAGAGACTGGCGCCTTCAAAGTGGACAGCAGAGGTATGAGCTATAACCAGCATATGGAGGATATTTATAGCAGAAGGAAGTGGCTACAGCTGAGTTCCACGGCTGACACACCTATTTTACATACTAATATCTAGATTTTTTTTTAACTTTTTTTTAGGGAAACTTGCATTCACCAAAACTGATGTGCACACACTGCTTTCTCTGTAGCTGCTGCTCCTCTTAAATTACTATGCTGGCTCATTCTGCTCTTGGCTCTTGATGTCCTTTTGCTTTGCTTGTCCCCATTCCCTCTTATCTGGAGATCACTAAAGCCTGCTTTACACGAGTCGATCTATCGTGCGATAGCACGAGCGATCGTACCCGCCCCCGTCGTTTTTGTGTCACAGGCAAATCGCTGCGCGTGGCGCACAAACTCGTTTAACCCCCGTTACACGTACTTACCTTCCGGATGACCTCGCTGTGGGCGACGAACATCCACTTCCTGAATTGGGAGGGATTTTCGGCGTCACAGCGACGTCACACAGCAGCCGGCCAATAGAAGCGGATGGGCGGAGATGAGCGGGATGTAAACATCCCGCCCACCTCCTTCCTTCCATTATGCCGGCGGGTGCCGTGGGATGCAGGCACGCTGTGTTCATCGTTCCCGTGGAACAGAGCAACGTGTGATGCCACAGAAACGATGAACAACCTGCACCCATGAAAATAAACGATATTATGAAAGTTAACGACGAGTACACGACTCACGATTTGTGAGCGATACTGCGTCACTCGGAGGTGTCACACGAGACGACGTCGTGCGCTATGCCAGATGTGCGTTACAAAAACTGTGACCCCGACGACATATCGCACAATATATCGTCTCGTGTAAAGCCCGCATAAGTTTGGGCCACAAGTTGGTCACCCCACTGCTCCCAGTTCAGAGTCCCCTATGACCCACCAGATTATGGCATTTCCCACTGGTGCACTACTTTTTGCTCTTATGTCACAATTTTACATGGTTAAATCTTCTTTAGATGTATTACTCCTGGTCACATGGGCTTGTGTTGGGCTATCCACGGGGGAGAGTGGCAGTGAACCCACAGGACCACAGCGGACTGTGGCAGCTGACCCCAGAGATGAACTTGGACAAAGCTGGTAGGAAGGAAAGGATTTTAATGATTAGAGCGCGACCAGAGCCAAATTACACAGGGTTCTAAGGTAGAGTCCAAGGTGCAAGTATAGTCTGTACAAGACTAGTCCGAATACCCATAGGTATGGCTGAGTGACAATGCACAGCAGGTACGACTTAAATATCAGCGAAGTCCGGTCCAAGCGGAGGTAGATAGTAAGACCGCGCAAGGCCTTAATCCATTAGTAGCAAGGATGTTGACATAGGCGACTCGGTGCTTGATCCAATCCAGTGGGCTGAAGCGGAGAGGTCACGGCTGGACAGGTATGGACTCTGTGGAGCGCAGGAACCCAGGTATAGGCTGGAGCAGGAGACAGACATGGCCGACCCTGAGTGGAGGCAAGGTAAAGAGATTAGGAACAGGAACGAGGTTAAACAACCAAGGCAGGGGACAGGGACCCGACAGAAGCAACGTCAAACTAAGGGAAAAGAAGGCGCTGTTCAGGCACCTCCCAAAAGAGGAGGACGCCTTATATAACCAGTACCTCTCTGCGATAGGCTTAGAAACACTTCCAGGTTAAGGAGTACTGGCCCTTTAAATCACAATAATAACGCTCCCACATGTTTGGAGCCTTTTTTTTACGTTTTGGGTTTTTTTGGGTGTTTTTTCTTCTACTTCTCAGAGGTCAAATTTGTAGCATTTTTTTTTGAGTATTTGAAGTGGTTTTTATGTGGATTTTGGAGCAGAATCTGCTCCAAACTCCAAATGAACAAATCATAAACCCTGAAGAACACATGCATTTTCTTACTCGTTACTGATAGTAATACTATCTTTCCGCTACACGGAAAGAAGATTTTTTTTTCCTTTAATCTCAGACATAAAGAACTTACCCTTTGTGTAGGAGAAAACCACAAACATTTTTAATGCAGATGTCTCTCATGGCAGCTGTGCCAACCACTGTGCGAGGCAGCTGTCAGACTTTATGATAGAAATGGGTAAAAAAAAACCAATATATCCCTTCTGGGTGAACAGGTGACACATGGATATCCCATACATTTTAATGTAATGGTTTATTTCTCTTCAGATGGTTAGAAGAATCCCTTTAACACCTTAAGGACCCAGACACTTTTCATTTTTAAGTTTTCAATTTTTTCTCCCCGTTCTTCCTGCAGATAACATTTTAGGGGTACACATGGAATGTTAATTTCTTTTTATTGTATTTTCTTTAGAGAAGTGAGGCAACAAAAAAAAACCCCAGCAGTTCTTATCTGACCGGATCACCTTCTTCCACATGCCGTGAAGGTGGAAACAGCTAAAATATGGAAAAAGAAGTTCTGGTCAGATGAGACCAAAGTAGAACCTATTGGGCTAAATGCAAAATGCTATGTGTTGTGGAAAACTAACACTGCACATCAACCTAAAAATACCATCCCCACCGTCAGACATGGTGGAGGCAAGGAGGCTTTTCTTCAGCAGGGCCAGGGAAGCTGGTCAGTGTTGATGGAAAGATGGATGGAGCAAAATAAAGGGAAATCTTGGAGGAAAACCTGTTAGAGGCTGCAAAAGACTTGAAATTGGGGGTAAATTCACCTTCCAGGAGGACAATGCCTCTAAACATGCCTTCTTCCACATGCCATGTAAGCATAAAAACCTAGCATATGGAAAAAGATGTTGTGGTCAGATGACACCAAAGTAGAACCTTTTGAGCTAAGTCCAAAATGTTATGTGTTAACTAACTCAACACATCACCCTGAAAACACCATCCCCACAGTCATACATGGTGATGGCAGCATCCTACTATGAGGAGCCTTTTCTTCAGCAGGGGCAGGGAAGCTGGTCACTGTTGATGGGAAGATGGATGGAGAAAAATACAGGGACATCTTGGAGGAAAACCTTTTAGAGGCTGCAGAAGACTTGAGACTGGGGGTAAGTTCACCTTTCAACAGGAAAACAACCTAAACATCATCCCCAATGTCACACATGGTGGAGGCAGCATCCTGCTGTGAGGAGGCTTTTCTTGAGCAGGTGCAGGGAAGCTGGTCAGTGTTGATGGAAAGATTGATGGAGCTAAATACAGGGAAATCTTGGAGGAAAACCTTTTAGAGGCTGCAAAAGACTTGAGATTGGGGTAGGTTCACCTTTCAGCAGGATAATAACTCTATACATACCGTCTTCCACATGCCATGTAGGTCGAAAAAGCTAGTATATGTAACCCATGTAGGAGACACAGCAAGTACATGGAAGAAGGTGTTCTGGTCAGATGAAACCAAAGAAGAACCTTTTGGGCTAAATGGAAAATGCAGAAAACTAACACTGCACATCACCCTAAAAACACCATCCCCACATCACACATGGTGGAGGCAGTATTCTGCTGTGAGGAGGCTTTTCTTCAATAGGGGAAGGGCAGCTGGTTAGTATTGATGGAAAGATGGATGGCGCTAAATAAAGGGAAATCCTGGAGGAAAATCTGTTAGAGGCAGCAAAAGATTAGAGACTGGGGGTACAACCGCCCATAAACATCCTGCCAGAACTACAATGGATGCTTTATATCAAAGCATATTCATGTGTGTGAATGACCCAGTCACAGTCCAGTCCTAAATCCCACTGAGAATCTGTTGCAAGACTTGAAAATTGCTGATCACAGACATCTCCGTCTAATCCCACTGAGTTAGAGCTATTTGGTAAAGAAAAATGGGCAAAAATATCAGCCTCTAGGGGAAAAAAGGTAGTGTATGGAAAAATATGTTCTGGTCATATGAAACAAAAGTAGAGCCCTTTGGGCTAAATGCAAAATGTTATGAGTTGTGGAAAATTAACACTGCACATCACCTTGAAAACACCATCCACACTGTCACTGTCCTGCTGTGAGGAGGCTTTTCTTCAGCAGGTGCAGAGAAGCTGGTCAGTGTTTTACAGACGCCTCCATCCAATCTCACTTAGCTGGATGTATTCTGCAAAGAAAAATGGCCAAAAATTTCAGCTTCTAGATGTGCAAAGCTGGTTGAAACATCCCCTAAAAGACTTGCAGCAGTAACTGCAGCAAAAGGTGGTCATACAAAGTATTGATTCAGGGGGCTGAATACAAATGGACATCACAATTTTCAGATTTATATTTTGTAAATATTTAGAAAACCGTGTATCATTTCCCAAATTTTTGCTACTTAAGGCTGCTTTACACCAGACAATCTATCATGCGATAGATCGTCGGGGTCACGGTTTTTGTGACGCACATCCGGCATTGCTGGCGATGCCGGCCTGTGTGACACCTCCTAGCGACGCAGTATTGCTCACAAATCGTGAGTCGTGTACTGCTCGCTAGGTTCCATAATATCGTTTAATTTAGTTGTTCATCGTTTCCGTGGTAGCACACGTCGCTCCGTGTGACACCCCGGGAACGATGAACAGCAGCTCACCTGCGTCACGCGGCCGCCGCCGGCTATGTGAAGGAAGGAGGTGGGCGGGATGTTTACGTCCCGCTCATCTCTGCCCCTCTGCTTCCATTGGCCGGTGGCCGTGTGACGTCGCTGTGACGCCGAACGTCCCTCCCACTCCAGGAAGTGGCCGTTCGCCGCCCACAGCGTGGTCGCACGAGAGGTAAGTACGTGTGACGGGGGTTACCGACTTTGTGCGACACGGGCAGCGATTTGCCCGTGACGCAAAAAGGACGGGGGCGGGTACGATCGATTGTGAAATCGCACAATCGGTCGTCCCGTGTAAAGCAGCCTTTAGTGTTGGTATATCACATAAAATGCCAACAAAATACATTTAAATTTGTGGGTGTAACGTGAACAAAATGTGAAAAAGTTCATGGGGTATGAATATTTTTCCAAGGCACTATATAGATAACTGAGAAATGTTGAATTACTAAATAAAAGCTCAAATTTAATAAAAAAAAATGTCCTAATTAATGTTATAATAATATGAATATTTTGTGTTACATTATTCGTTACATCATTTATTTTTAGATACACTGATACTTTGTTTCCCCCATTGTCTACGATCGTCCTCCTCTGCTCTTTACTCTCCCTCTTCTCCATTACAGATCTTTACTTTCTGTTCATTCCCTTTCAGTTTCGTTTTCCCGAAATGCTTCCACTAAGAGGTAAGACTGTGCTTGTTGTGGTGTTACAATGGCTCCATATGGGGACCGCAGTCTTCTTTTTAGTCTAATGAGTCGAATTGGGGGAAATCATAGAGAAAGATTGACCCTCACAGCTCATTAGTCCCTTTTTGTCCTCCCTAATTACATCAGCCTCTGATGGACGGTCTGAATCCATCACTGTCTCATAGCGCATTTATAGACATGAACCCTGCAAACACGTAAAAAGGCTTTAAAGGGCAATTCTACTAGAGGACGTGCATTTTGGAGTAAAAAATCTGCACTAAATGCTAAAAAGCTATATTACTGCTTCATTTATCCTGAGTTTCATATCTTCTTTCTATGTATGTGGCTACAGTTTAGGGGAATCTACACCTCGTAGATTTACACCTATCAGGAGAATGGGGGTCTCATTCAGAAGAATAATAACTCTTAAGGGTTTTTTGACACATAATTTTTTTTTTATTTTTTAGAATAGAAATACTACTTTTTTGTCACATTTTTAATCAGTCTTTATATGTTTGCAGGGGGTTGATAGCACAATTTTTGAATGCATTACACACATTGCGGTTTTTATAGTGGCGTTTCTTACACATTACAGTCACCAAACCCAAATTTATCCATCAGACGCAAATAGAGAAGTGTGATCCGTCATTGAACAGAACATGTCTACTCCAGAGTCCAGTAGTGGCAGCTTTACACAGCTCCATCCAACTCTAGGCATTGTGCTTGGTGATGTCCGGCTCATCATTGTGCTTGGTGATTTACAGCTCAGCATTGTGCTTGGTGATGTCCGGCTCATCATTGTGCTTGGTGATGTACGGCTCAGCATTGTGCTTGGTGATGTATGGCTCGGCATTGTGCTTGGTGATGTATGGCTCAGCATTGTGCTTGGTGATGTATGGCTCGGCATTGTGCTTGGTGATATACGGCTCAGCATTGTGCTTGGTGATGTATGGCTCGGCATTGTGCTTGGTGATGTATGGCTCGGCATTGTGCTTGGTGATGTACGGCTCAGCATTGTGCTTGGTGATGTATGGCTCGGCATTGTGCTTGGTGATATATGGCTCAGCATTGTGCTTGGTGATGTACGGCTCAGCATTGTGCTTGGTGATGTATGGCTCAGCATTGTGCTTGGTGATGTATGGCTCAGTATTGTGCTTGGTCATGTACGGCTCAGCATTGTGCTTGGTGATGTACGGGTCATCATTGTGCTTGGTAATGTACGGCTTGGCATTATGCTTGGTGATATACAGCTCTTCATTGTGCTCAGTAATGTATGGCTTGGCATTGAGCTTAGAATTGTATGGCTCGGCATTGTGCTTAGTGATATACGGCTTGGCATAGTGCTTGGTGATGTACAGCTGCAGCTACTCGGCCATGAAGCTCAAACCAGTCGCAGTGTTTGTGCTGATGTTACCTGAGGACATCTGGACATGGACATGGAGTCAGCAGAACAGTGATGAATTTACACAACTACATCCGACGCTTGGCATAGTGCTTGGTGATGTACAGCTGGAGCTGCACGACCATGAAGCTCCCGGCGGGCACAGTGCTTGTGCTGATGTTACCAGTGGAGGTCTGGACTCTGCAGCTATGGAGTCAGCAGGACGGTGGTGACTTTACAAAGTTTCATGTGACACTCGGCATTGTGTCTGGTGATGTATGCCTGCAGCAGCTCAGCCATGAAGCTCCCGGCAGGCGCAGTGTTTGTGCTGATGTTACCAGACAAGGTCTGGACTTTGCAGTTATGGGTTCAGCAGAGTGTTGGTGATTTTACACTGCTCCATCTGAAGCTCAGCATTGTGTTTGGTGATGAACGGCTCGACATGTGCTTGGTGATGTACGGCTGCAGCTTGTCAGCCACGAAGATCTGTAATGTTACGAGGTCTCTAGTTTATGGCCGAGTTGCTGCGGTTCCATTCACTTCTCAATAATATCACTCACAGGAGATGGAGCAAAATAAAGGATGGAGAAAATGTCATGAATGAACTTGTTACCTCTCGTTGCTCCTATTAGAGGACTGCGCTGGTATCAGTGAGCTCTTTACAGTTGGTGTCTCCCGGCGATCATGTAACAAGACCACTGCACCCTATCAGCAGGCAGTGATCGGCTGCAGCCTTTACAGTTCCGTCAGATAAAAATGTGGAGGCTGCAGCCACGCAGCGATAACTGATTGGCTGCAGGAGTCATGTGACATAATTTTACATGACCGCCAGGAGAGACAGTACCAACAATGCTGGAACTGTGCCAGTACATGAGGCGAGTACATGGTTTTTGTTTTTTTTACTTGGGACACTTTGCTATTTAAAATGGGATTGTCCAATAGTGATCAATCCCATTAACATATTGTGAATTATAACTAAAATGTCCTCTCATTGTTGTCCTGTGGACAATCTCTATGAAATCAGAGAAATCTCATTTAGAAGTGCAGCCTGGATGAGCATTGGGGAATGGCGATGCACTTACAGCTTCTCAGGCAGAAGCCGTAAGTGCGTCGTCACGCCCCAATGTGAATTTAGACTGAAATCAGAAGCTAATTTGTCGCTGATATAAGCTGCCAATGGTGTCATAAAGGGATCATCCAGCTTATCTATTATATCATTTAAAAGGTTTGGAGGGGAGGGGGTAAGAATTACTGATAGTTCTATTATTTACTTGTCTGAAGCTCTTGCCGTAAATGTTTTCTTAGTACTTTTACTTGCACATCACATTGCATATAAAATAATTGAAACCACACGTCACTCAGCTTCCTGCAGAGTGTTAGATAAATGATATCTGCTTATAGTAGGCGAGTCTACAAGGAGCAGAATACGATTATGTTTCTAAAAGAAAGAAGAGAATGGGTATGGTGTGCACCTAGATAAGAAGATCTGCCGGAGTAAGTAGAGAGGTATTTCATTCTTACTATTCTGGTGTTTTGTGCTTTTTATGTGGATTCCTGGCACTATCAATGGTGGCATACTGACACTTTTAGTAGGGACCTGCTGCCACAATTAATAGTAGAACCTTGACAACATTTATGCGCCCTCTGATTGACACTACACTTCTGGTTACTTTGCCACTGTTAATTGTTACTTTCTGTCTAGCATGGTAGATCTGTCGCGCCCAGGGATATGGGGTACTCAGTCCCCGGCAGTGAATATCTGGAGAATGTCACGGTGGTGGCTGTTGCCCGATTCCGTGCCCTGGGCCCTTTTTGTAAAGTGGGTATATTTACAGGGGATTAGATTAGTGTTCATACGTGACGCCACTTGCGGTGTTGCGGCTATGTGGATGGAGCCGCCGCTGCATAATGTTCCCTACTGGGGCTGGTGTTAGTGGTAGCCTGGATGTTAGACCCTCCGCAAGCAGGGCCGGGCCCCAGAGGGTAGGTGTGATGACGGGTGTCGGAAGAAGGTAGTTCACACAAGGGATTTAGTGCAACTGGTTCTTTACTCACTTTCTGGTGGTAACTGGTCACCCGAGGCCGGCTGGTTTCACCTCCAGGTTCTCTTGTTTCCAGTGCCAGTTAGTAATCTGGTGCCTTCTTCCTCTGCACCTGTCTCTGGTTAGTGGGTCCTCGTGGCATAGAGAAACTGGTTGTCCCCGTCCGGTCGTTTTCTTTCCACTGCTATCCGTATGATGGTAGCATGAATCCTGTGAGTTTGGAGTCTCTGGTCCTGTCCCTGGCTCTCTCTTTGCTACTGAGTCTCATTTTTTTAGGGTCACCGAGGTCATTGATGGACCCCTCGCTGTGCAGGTGTTATCAGGCCTGCCTGGAGCTTTATGCCTGACCTAGGGTCCTGTACCCCGTTGGTGCATAGTTCCAGGAATACTCCACCGTACTCTACTGGCAACTACTCTCCCGGGCACCAGGTTACTGTGATCTCCTTGTCAGTGCGTCTCCTCACGTCCACCTTCACTCTCCAACTTCCACTACACTGACTGACTGTCCACAGTCTGCCCCTCCCACCTTGTCAACTAGTGGACTGGACTGGCTCCACCTCTAGGTGGCCATCCATTGGTCTGACCCTAGCTTTGCACCATAGTATGGGGGATTGTTAGGGAAAAACTGGGATTACCTGGGTTTTTGGTGTTACTGGCACTGGACCTAGGGGGTAGGCACTGCATCCTTGTGAGGATACAGAACCTTGTAGCACCCTGATGGCTTCAGGGGTGCTACAGATCCACACGGGATGAGTGCAAAATATCAGCAATATCTGAATCTGGCTGCAAAATCACATGCTGATTTTTGCAAATTCTCCAAGGATTCCACCCTGTGCATTAAAAAGGGTTAATTCCGCTGCAAAAACCTGCAGGATAAACCAATATTCTGCTGATCTAAAATCAGTACCTTGGGTTAAGACAGAGATGGGGGTGACAGTGAGGGTATAATCACACATAGCACATTTTCTGCACCAAAAATTGCATGTCATTGCAGGAAAAACACTGCTGAAAAAAATGTGCGTTTTTTGATGATTTTTTTGTATGCATTCTAATGAGAAAACGCTGTAAAAAATGCAAACAATTGACATGTCAATTATTCGGAGCAGATTTGAAAAAATCTGCAATGTTTGCACAGCACTTCAGGATTCTCATAGACTTTGCTGGGATGCATTTTCCCTTGCAGATTGATGAAAATCTGCAAGAAAAAAAAACATCAAAAAAACACGAAAAAAGAAAAAACGCAGCCTAAATCCTCTCTATCTTCTCTGTTGTGCCTGGCCATTTCTGGTGTGATTTGAAATCTCAACACCATGCACCATATAATTAGAGTATCCAGGAGTGAAGCAGTTAAACATATCTAAACTTGCACAACTAAGCGTCTAAGTGAAACTGAAAATACAGAGTGCATGGCACATTGTATGGGCACAACGAGACGTCAATCTATCTCTTCATATTTTAAGAAGAAAGTGAAGAAAAAAAAGGGGAAAAACAAATGAAAAACTTTTTACAGTTGTTGATTCTATCAGCATGTCAGCGTGCCTATGGATTCGATTTTGCCAATTGGAAATAACCAAAGGTCACACCCTTTATGACCAGGTAGGGGCTTTCCATCTTTGAGTTACTTTCCTTTTTACATGTTATATCAATCTGGCTGCAAAGATAGAGACGTGGTTCATAGACTTCACAAGAAATTGTAACAGTAAGTGAACATGCCGTGTACATATTATGCATTATCTGAACATGCCGTGTACATATTATGCATTATCTGAACATGCCGTGTACATATTATGCATTATCTGAACATGCCGTGTACATATTATGCATTATCTGAACATTCCATGTACATATTATGCATTACCTGAACATTCCGTGTACATATTATGCATTACCTGAACATTCCGTGTACATATTATGCATTACCTGAACATTCCGTGTACATATTATGCATTATCTGAACATTCCGTGTACGTATTGGGCATTACCTGAACATTCCGTGTACATATTATGCATTAACTGAACATTCCGTGTACGTATTATGCATTATCTGAACATTCCGTGTACATATTATGCATTATCTGAACATTCCATGTACATATTATGCATTACCTGAACATTCCGTGTACATATTATGCATTACCTGAACATTCCGTGTACATATTATGCATTACCTGAACATTCCGTGTACATATTATGCATTATCTGAACATTCCGTGTACGTATTGGGCATTACCTGAACATTCCGTGTACATATTATGCATTAACTGAACATTCCGTGTACGTATTGGGCATTACCTGAACATTCCGTGTACATATTATGCATTACCTGAACATTCCGTGTACATATTATGCATTACCTGAACATTCCGTGTACATATTATGCATTATCTGAACATTCCGTGTACGTATTGGGCATTACCTGAACATTCCGTGTACATATTATGCATTACCTGAACATTCCGTGTACATATTATGCATTATCTGAACATTCCGTGTACGTATTGGGCATTACCTGAACATTCCGTGTACATATTATGCATTAACTGAACATTCCGTGTACATATTATGCATTACCTGAACATGCCGTGTACATATTATGCATTACCTGAACATTCCGTGTACATATTAGGCATTAACTGAACATGCCGTGTACATATTATGCATTAGCTGAACATGCCGTGTACATATTATTCATTACCTGAACATTCCGTGTACATATTATGCATTACCTGAACATGCCGTGTACATATTGGGCATTACCTGAACATTCCGTGTACATATTATTCATTACCTGAACATGCCGTGTACATATTATTCATTACCTGAACATGCCGTGTACATATTATTCATTACCTGAACATGCCGTGTACATATTATGCATTAATTGAACATTCCGTGTACATATTAGGCATTACCTGAACATTCCATGGACATATTATGCATTAACTGAACATGCCGTGTACATATTATGCATTAATTGAACATTCCGAGTACTTATGCATTACCTGAACATTCCGTGTACTTATTATGCATTACCTGAACATTCCGTGTACATATTATGCATTAATTGAACATTCCGTGTACATTTAATGCATTAACTGAACATGCTGTGTACATATTATGCATTAATTGAACATTCCGTGTACATATGCATTAACTGAACAGTCTGTGTACATATTATGCATTAACTGAACAGTCCGTGTACATATTATGTATTAACTGAACAGTCCGTGTACACATTATGCATTAATTGAACATTCCGTGTACATATTATGCATTAATTGAACATTCCGTGTACATATTAGGCATTACCTGAACATTCTGTGTACATATTATGCATTACCTGAACAGTCCGTGTACATATTATGCATTAACTGAACATGCCGTGTACATATTATGCATTAACTGAACATGCCGTGTACATATTATGCATTAATTGAACATTCCGAGTACTTATGCATTACCTGAACATTCCGTGTACTTATTATGCATTACCTGAACATTCCGTGTACATATTATGCATTAATTGAACATTCCGTGTACATTTAATGCATTAACTGAACATTCTGTGTACATATTATGCATTAATTGAACATTCCGTGTACATATGCATTAACTGAACAGTCCGTGTACATATTATGCATTAACTGAACAGTCCGTGTACATATTATGTATTAACTGAACAGTCCGTGTACACATTATGCATTAATTGAACATTCCGTGTACATATTATGCATTAATTGAACATTCCGTGTACATATTAGGCATTACCTGAACATTCTGTGTACATATTATGCATTACCTGAACAGTCCGTGTACATATTATGCATTAACTGAACATGCCGTGTACATATTATGCATTAACTGAACATGCCGTGTACATATTATGCATTAACTGAACATGCCGTGTACATATTATGCATTAACTGAACATGCCGTGTACATATTATGCATTAACTGAACATGCCGTGTACATATTATGCATTAATTGAACATTCCGAGTACTTATGCATTACCTGAACATTCCGTGTACTTATTATGCATTACCTGAACATTCCGTGTACATATTATGCATTAATTGAACATTCCGTGTACATTTAATGCATTAACTGAACATTCCGTGTACATATTATGCATTAATTGAACATTCCGTGTACATATGCATTAACTGAACAGTCCGTGTACATATTATGCATTCATTGAACATTCCATGTACATATTATGCATTCATTGAACATTCCATGTACATATTATGCATTAATTGAACATTTCGTGTACATATTATGCATTGATTGACCATTCCGTGTAAATATGATACAGTAAGTGGACATTCTGTGTACGTATTATGCATTTACATATGTGTATATGCATGTATGTGTGTGTGTGTATATATATATATATATATACACATATATATATATATATATATATATATATATATATATATAAAAATATATATATATAAATCAGTTTAACTTTACATTTTCAGTGCGGATTGTTTTGTTGTAGTTATTCATTTAATGTAACAGACAAAGCTTATTCTATAATCATTACAGTAATAACAATCATAATGTCGATTGCCCTTAGAAAACAGATGTGTCTTATCTCCATTCCATTATGGTACATGTAACTACACGACTTAGCTATATTTTGCTGTCATTTAAGTGTATACTGATATCCTGCTAAAACCCCCAAAAAGAACAATTCTGCTTCCGGAAGGAAATTAGTTGTTTTTTTTTTTTTTTTTTTTAAATGTAACTCTTAATTAAATGTTTCATAAGTAACATGAAGGTCAGATAAGAGGGGGATGGTATGAGGAGAAATCCTGTAGACATGACGGTTTGTACTAATGCTGTGACTTATGTACTATGGAGCTGCAGAGCCTCCATGTGCTGTGGTATGGGGCTGGTTTTACACAAATTATGGCCCTGGATAAAATTCAAGTGGAGCCTGACACACTGTATGTGTACCGGGCTCACATGCATTGGCCAATACTGAATATCTCGCTTTTTTAAAATATTCCTACAGCAGTAAGGCAATACCAGAAATCAGTGGCGTAACTAGAGTTTGATGGGCCCTGGTGCAAACTTTGGACCGGGGCCCCCCTCCATGTACACAACACTTAGGGTACGGGATAATGATGCTGACACTTGGCTTTTACCCACAGCACCCAGGTTTTCCATGATCTAAAATCCCTCTATCAGTACCCTGCTTTCCCATGCTCTGTCATACATCTTTCCCTCAGCACCCAGCTTTCCCATATCAGAGCATGGGAAAGCTGGGTGCTGAGAGATGTATAGCAGATCATAGGAAAGCTGGGTGCTGAGAGATGTATAGCAGAGCATGGGAAAGCTGGGTGCTGAGAGATGTATAGCAGAGCATGGGAAAGCTGGGTGCTGAGAGATGTATAGCAGAGCATGGGAAAGCTGGGTGCTGAGAGATGTATAGCAGAGCATGGGAAAGCTGGGTGCTGAGAGATGTATAGCAGAGCATGGGAAAGCTGGGTGCTGAGAGATGTATAGCAGAGCATGGGAAAGCTGGGTGCTGAGAGATGTATAGCAGAGCATGGGAAAGCTGGGTGCTGAGAGATGTATAGCAGAGCATGGGAAAGCTGGGTGCTGAGAGATGTATAGCAGAGCATGGGAAAGCTGGGTGCTGAGAGATGTATAGCAGAGCATGGGAAAGAGCCCTTTTCCCTCAGCACAAAACATTCCCATCCCATACTTGTATCTTTTTCCTCCCTCATATATAGTTCTCCAAATTCTTTAATGGCCCCCACATAGCCTTCCATATAGTATAAAGGGTCCCACATAACCCTTTATATATTAGAATGCACCCCCATAGTCCTCCATGTATTATAATGCATTTCCCATAGTTCTCCATATTTTATACTGCACCACAGTCCCCCATGCTTTATAATGCACCCCCACAGACCATGTGTAAGGTAGCCTCCATAGTCCTCCATATATTATAATGTAGCCCCCATAGTCCTATATGTATTATAATGCAGCCCCATAGACCTCCATGTATAATGCGCTGCTATAGTCTATGTATAAGGTGTCCTTCATGTTTATTATGCAGTCCCATAGACCTCCATGTATCATGCAGCCAGCACCCCCAGGCCTCCATGTATTATGCAGCCAGTCCCACCAGGGCCTCCATGTGTCATGCAGCCAGCCCCACCAGGTGTCATGCAGCCAGCCCCACCAGGGCCTCCATGTGTAATGCAGCCAGCTTCCCCCGGGCCTATATGTGTCATGCAGCCAGCCCCCCCAGGGCCTCTATGCGTCATGCAGCCATCCCCCCCAGGGCCTCTATGTGTCATGCAGCCAGCCCCCCCCAGGGTCTCCATGTGTCATGCAGCCAGCCCCCCCAGGGTCTCCATGTGTCATGCAGCCAGCCCCCCCAGGGCCTCCATGTGTCATGCAGCCAGCTTCCCCAGGACCTCCATGTGTCATGCAGCCGGCCCCCCCAGGGCCTCCATGTGTCATGCAGCCAGCCCCCCCAGGGCCTCCATGTGTCATGCAGCCAGCCCCCCCCCAGGTGTCATGCAGCCAGCCCCCCCCAGGGCCTCCATGTGTCATGCAGCCATCCCCCCAGGGCCTCCATGTGTCATGCAGCCAGCCCCCCCCCAGGGCCTCCATGTGTCATGCAGCCAGCCCCCCCAGGGCCTCCCTGTGTCATGCAGCCAGCCCCCAGGGCCTCCATGTGTCATGCAGCCAGCCCCCCCAGGGCCTCCATGTGTCATGCAGCCAGCCCCCCCAGGGCCTCCATGTGTCATGCAGCCAGCCCCCCCAGGGCCTCCATGTGTCATGCAGCCAGCCCCCAGGACCTCCATGTGTCATGCAGCCAGCCCCCCCAGGGCCTCCATGTGTCATGCAGCCAGCCCCCCCAGGGCCTCCATGTGTCATGCAGCCAGCCCCCCCCCCAGGTGTCATGCAGCCAGCCCCCCCCAGGGCCTCCATGTGTCATGCAGCCAGCCCCCCCAGGGCCTCCATGTGTCATGCAGCCAGCCCCCAGGGCTTCTATGTGTAATGCAGCCTGCCAGCCAGCCCCACCAGGGCCTCCATGTATCATGCAGGCAGCTTCCCCGGGCCTATATGTGTCATGCAGCCAGCCCCCCCAGGGCCTCTATGCGTCATGCAGCCATCCCCCCCCAGGGCCTCTATGTGTCATGCAGCCAGCCCCCCCCAGGGTCTCCATGTGTCATGCAGCCAGCCCCCCCCAGGGTCTCCATGTGTCATGCAGCCAGCCCCCCCAGGGCCTCCATGTGTCATGCAGCCAGCCCCCCCAGGGCCTCCATGTGTCATGCAGGCAGCTTCCCCAGGACCTCCATGTGTCATGCAGCCGGCCCCCCCAGGGCCTCCATGTGTCATGCAGCCAGCCCCCCCAGGGCCTCCATGTGTCATGCAGCCAGCCCCCCCCAGGTGTCATGCAGCCAGCCCCCCCAGGGCCTCCATGTGTCATGCAGCCATCCCCCCAGGGCCTCCATGTGTCATGCAGCCAGCCCCCCCCCCAGGGCCTCCATGTGTCATGCAGCCAGCCCCCCCAGGGCCTCCCTGTGTCATGCAGCCAGCCCCCAGGGCCTCCATGTGTCATGCAGCCAGCCCCCCCAGGGCCTCCATGTGTCATGCAGCCAGCCCCCCCAGGGCCTCCATGTGTCATGCAGCCAGCCCCCCCCAGGGCCTCCATGTGTCATGCAGCCAGCCCCCAGGACCTCCATGTGTCATGCAGCCAGCCCCCCCAGGGCCTCCATGTGTCATGCAGCCAGCCCCCCCAGGGCCTCCATGTGTCATGCAGCCAGCCCCCCCCCAGGTGTCATGCAGCCAGCCCCCCCCAGGGCCTCCATGTGTCATGCAGCCATCCCCCCAGGGCCTCCATGTGTCATGCAGCCAGCCCCCCCAGGGCCTCCATGTGTCATGCAGCCAGCCCCCCCAGGGCCTCCATGTGTCATGCAGCCAGCCCCCCCAGGGCCTCCATGTGTCATGCAGCCAGCCCCCCCCAGGTGTCATGCAGCCATCTGTCACGCTCCCCGTGTCCCAGCGCCACTCCTTACCCACTGATCCAATCCATGTGTCCACCAGTCATGGCTGCCGCTCCCGCTCCTGCTCCCCTGAGTCCTGCTCCTGGTCTCAGGAGTCTGACTTTGAGTATTGGCCTCAGGATTCTGTATAGGACCGGGCCGCGCCCACTCTCCTGGTCTTATAGGCCCAGCACACCTGCAGCAGGAAATGACATGAGGCTGTGCTGGGTATATAAGACTTGCCTTTCCATAGGGGCGTGGCCTGATCAACGTGTCCTTTAGCTTGTCTTTAGAGCTAGATGCTCAGGTCCCCTTGTGCTCTCTCCTGTGACTGTTTGTCTGTTGCTACCGGGTACCTGTGCCTGTTTCCTGCATTATCCCATAGAACTCCGTGATCCTGCTGACCCGGTTATAACCGTCCCGGCCACGTCAGTGCTCCGGCTGCCGTGTACTCTGCCACCTGGTGGCGTATTCGGTCCAGTGGATCCACCTCCTGGGCTTACCAGTCCTCTCAGCCCTGACACCATCCCCCCCAGGGCCTCCATGTGTCATGCAGCCAGCCCCCCCAGGGCCTCCATGTGTCATGCAGCCAGCCCCCAGGGCTTCTATGTGTAATGCAGCCTGCCAGCCAGCCCCACCAGGGCCTCCATGTATCATGCAGGCAGCTTCCCCGGGCCTATATGTGTCATGCAGCCAGCAAAATAAAAAAACAAGTACCTCTCAGCTCCTTCTGACCCCTGCGACTGCGGTAGTTATGCCCCTGCCCCCATATGTCACACACCCTGCTCCCTATACAGCCTGCACCCCCATATCACACACACACCCTGACCCACATATCTCACCCTGCCCGTACCCCAACTTACCCCTCTCAAACACTCTGCACCCTTCACATGCTTCTGTCACAGTCTGCAGCCCTCATATCCCACTCACCCTGCAGCCCCTCCCCTCATGTCCCCTCTTTTCTCATTACCACTCATGTGTTCGAAGTATCTTCTGCTTTCTCCCCGATATCCTGTGTCTCCTCCCACACAGTCACATGGGCGTGACGTCATCGCAGGTCCTGGTACTGGTAGGGATGGTTTCCGTCTGCCGTGCAGGAGCACATCTCCTCTGCAGCAGGTCAGGAACGCCTGGTGGCCTCTCCAGGTCAGGGGCCCCTCTGCACCCCTGCAGACACTGGGCCCCCCTGACTCACAGGCCGGCCCCCTAACGGTCGCGCAGTCGGCCACTACACAGCGGCACTACACATAGGGGGCTATAAGCTGTAACCCTGCGGGGGGCCCGGTCGCAGTGGCGACCTCTGCGACCGCGATCGTTACGCCCCTGCCAGAAATCCCTTATTCAATGTTAGCATTTTAGAGTGCAGCTGTATGTGTTTTGTAGTTACCGTATATTGTGCTTTCAACTAGCACCTGTTCACACCTTGGATGTGTCAGTCAGTCTTTTTGATTTTAATATATACTGTATGTGTACACACACAAAATCAACATTTTTATATATATATATATATATATATATATGTATATATATATATATATATATATATATATATATATATATATATATAAAGTCATGGCCAAAAGTTTTGAGAATGACACCAAAATGATATTTTCACATGATCTGTTGCCCTCTGGTTTTTAATTGTGTTTGTCTGATGTTTACATCACATACAGAAATATAATTGCAATCATATTATGAGACCAAAAGGTTATATTGACAGTTAGAATGAGTTAATGCAGCAAGTGAATATTTGCAGTGTTGACGCTTCTTCTTCAGGACCTCTGCAATTCTCCCTGGCATGCTCTCAATCAACTTCTGGAGCAAATCCTGACTGATAGCTGTCCATTCTTGCATAAGCAATGCTTGCATTTTGCCAGAATGTGTTGGTTTTTGTTTGTCCACCCGTCTCTTGATGATTGCCCACAAGTTCTCAATGGGATTAAGATCTGGGGAGTTTCCAGGCCATGGACCCACAATCTCTGTTTTGTTCCATGAGCCATTTAATGATCACCTTTGCTTTATGGCAAGGTGCTCCATCATGCTGGAAAAGGCATTGTTGGGCGCCAAACTGCTCATGGACAGTTGGGAGAAGTTGCTCTTGGAGGACATTCTGGTACCATTCTTTATTCATGGCTGTGTTTTTAGTCAAGACTGTGAGTGGTGCGATTCCCTTGGCTGAGAAGCAACCCCACACATGAATGGTTTCAGGATGCTTAACAGTTGGCATGAGACAAGACTGGTGGCAGCGCTCACCTCTTCTTCTCCTAATAAGCTGTTTTCCAGATGTCCCAAACAATCGAAAAGGGGATTCATCTGAG
Organism: Anomaloglossus baeobatrachus; assembly: GCF_048569485.1. NCBI lineage: Eukaryota > Metazoa > Chordata > Amphibia > Anura > Aromobatidae > Anomaloglossus > Anomaloglossus baeobatrachus. Next base: position 170,823,840 of record NC_134362.1, read on the forward strand.
AAAATGACTTTACCCCAGTCCTCAGCAGTCCACTCCCTGTACCTTTTGCAGAATATCAGTTGGTCCCTGATGTTTTTTCTGGAGAGAAGTGGCTTCTTTGCTGCCCTCCTTGAAACCAGGCCTTGCTCAAAGAGTCTCCGCCTCACAGTGCGTGCAGAAGCACTCACACCAGCCTGCTGCCATTGCTGAGCTAGCTCGGCACTGCTGGTAGTCCCATCCCGCAGCTGAAACAGTTTTAAGATACGGTCCTGGCGTTTGCTGGTCCTTCTTTGGCGCCCTGGAGCGTTTTTGGCAACAATGGAAGCTCTCTCCTTGAAGTTCTTGATGATGCGCTAGATTGTTGACTGAGGTGCAATCTTTGTAGCTGCGATACTCTTCCCTGTTAGGCCATTTTTGTGCAGAGCAATGATGGCTGCACATGTTTCTTTAGAGATAACCATGGTTAACTGAAGAGAAACAATGATACCAAGCACCAGCCTCCTTTTAAAGTGTCCAGTGGTGTCATTCTTACTTAATCATGACTGATCGCCAGCCCTGTCCTCATCAACACCCACACCTGTGTTAATGGAACAATCACTAAAACAATGTTAGCTGCTCCTTTTAAGGCAGGAATGCAATGATGTTGAAATGTGTTTTGGGGGTTAAAGTTCATTTTCTCAGCCAATATTGACTTTGCAAGTAATTGCTGTTAAGCTGATCACTCTTTATGACATTCTGGAGTATATGCAAATTGCCATTAGAAAAGCTTAAGCAGTAGACTTTGTAAAAATTAATATTTGTAGCATTCTCAAAACTTTTGGCCATGACTGTGTATATATATATATATATATATATATATATATATATATATATATATATATATATGGTATATACAGATAGATTCAAACATTTATATATGTATACATGCTGTAATACAATCATATAATGTAGACAGCACTCCACTTAATCTGGTATCAATCAGAAAGCCCTATGCACATTACAATAAGGGTGGAACAACTTGCAGGTGATCCAAACATCCAAGCATGACAAAGGGTCATAGTTCAGCCAAAACGTGGCACACTATGTGGTGGTAATAAATCCGCACTTTTTCAATTTTTCAAAACCCTGCTGCTGTTGTCTCTTTTGTATATATTTTATGTGAATACTGATTATATATAATATTAGTTGTGTGTCTATAAATATATATATACACACACACACAAACACACATACTCATAGATATAGTATACGGTATGTTAGTACATTTATAAAATGCATTTTCTGTATGAGCACATATATTATATATACACACAAAATATATACTGTATATATATATAAATATAATTATAGATATATATATACACACACATACACTATACATGGTATGCATACTGTATGTACAGTAGTTATACATACACTATATGATATATATATATATATATATATATATATAGTACAGACCAAAAGTTTGGACACACCTTCTCATTCAAAGAGATTTCTTTATTTCCATGACTCTGAATATTGTAGATTCCCATTGAAGGCATCAAAACTATAAATTAACACATGTGGAATGAAATACTTAATAAAAAAGTGTGGAACAAGTGAAAATATGTCTTATATTCTTGGTTCTTCAAAGTAGCCACCTTTTGCTTTGATTACTGCTTTGCACACAATTGGCATTCTCTTGATGAGCTTCAAGAGGTAGTCACCGGAAATGGTTTTCCAACAGTCCTGAAGAAGTTCCCAGAGATGCTTAGCACTTGTTGGCCCTTTTGCCTTCACTCTGCGGTCCAGCTCACCCCAAACCATCTCGATTGGGTTCAGGTCTGGTGACTGTGGAGGCGATGTCATCTGGCGTAGCACCTCATCACTCTCCTTCTTAGGCCTCTTTCACACGTCCGTGTCTCTGGTACGTGTTTGGTCCGTTTCCTCACGTACCGGAGACACAGGCACACATAGACCCATTAAAATCAATGGGTCTGCGCTCACGTGCGTGTTCTGCCATGGACCGTGTGTACGTGTGGAGCATACGTGTGTCCGTGTGCTCCACACGTCAACATGTCCATTTTTCTCCGGCATCACGGGTGTCACAGGTAACGCAAACGGACAACATGGAGGTGTTCCATGTGACACGCGCCGGAGAAACACGTGTTTGAGAAAAAAAAAACTTTACTCACTTTCTTCAGCCCTCCTATCTCTGCCGCTGCTGTCACTTGCTTCTGACCGCCGCTCATTATGCTTATTGAATATTCACTTCACTGCGGCCAGAAGCTGCAGCAGCGGGGAGTCAGCAGGACCGGAGACCGAAGATCAGCACCACGGACAGCGATGCCAGGGACAGGTGAGCTGAAAGTTTCCGTTCTCCGTGTGTTATCACGGATAACACACGGAGAACACATATGTGCCATAAACACGGCTCACGGAGGGCAAAAAGCACCTCTGATACGTCCGTGAAAAACGTGCGTGGTTTTTCACGGACGTGTGAAAGAGGCCTTAGTCAAATAGCCCTTACATAGCCTGGAGGTGTGTTTGGGGTCATTGTCCTGTTGAAAAATAAATGATGGTCCAACTAAATGCAAACCGGATGGAATAGCACGCCGCTGCAAGGTGCTGTGGTAGCCATGCTGGTTCATTATGCCTTAAATTTTGAATAAATCCCCAACAGTGTCACCAGCAAAGCACCCCACACCATCACACCTCCTCCTCCATGCTTCACGATGGGAACCAGGCATGTAGAGTCCATCCGTTCACCTTTTCTACAAAGACACAGTGGTTGGATCCAAAGATCTCAAATTTGGACTCATCAGACCAAAGCACAGATTTCTACTGGTCTAATGTCCATTCCTTGTGTTCTTTAGCCCAAACAAGTCTCTTCTGCTTGTTGCCTGTCCTTAGCAGTGGTTTCCTAGCAGCTATTCTACCATGAAGGCCTGCTGCACAAAGTCTCCTCTTAACAGTTGTTCTAGAGATGTGTCTGCTGCTAGAACTCTGTGTGGCATTGATCTGGTCTCTAATCTGAGCTGCTGTTATCCTGCGATTTCTGAGGCTGGTGACTCGTATAAACTTATCCTCCGCAGCAGAGGTGACTCTTGGTCTTCCTTTCCTGGGGCGGTCCTCATATGAGCCAGTTTCTTTGTAGCGTTTGATAGTTTTTGCCACTGCACTTGGGGACACTTTCAAAATTTTCCCAATTTTTTGGACTGACTGGCCTTAATTTCTTAAAGTAATGATGGCCACTCGTTTTCCTTTACTTAGCTGCTTTTTTCTTGCCATAATACAAATTCTAGCAGTCTATTCAGTAGGACTATCAGCTGTATATCCACCAGACTTCTGTACAACACAACTGATGGTCCCAACCCCAATTATAAGGCAAGAAATCCCACTTATTAAACCTGACAGGGCACACCTGTGAAGTGAAAACCATTTCCGGTGACTACCTCTTGAAGCTCATCAAGAGAATGCCAAGAGTGTGCAAAGCAGTAATCAAAGCAAAAGGTGGCTACTGTGAAGAACCTAGAATATAAGACATATTTTCAGTTGTTTCACACTTTTTTGTTAAGTATTTCATTCCACATGTATTAATTCATAGATTCATAGTTTTGATGCCTTCAATGTGAATCTACAATTTTCAGAGTCATGAAAATAAAGAAAACTCTTTGAATGAGAAGGCGTGTCCAAACCTTTAGTCTGTACTGTATATATATATAAATACAAGACAAAAAAGGGGGACCAGTCGCACACCGTGAAAAAACAAAATAATTTTTTTTTTAGATAGAATTTATTTTGTTTTTTTCAGTGTGCGACTGGTCCCCCTTTTTTGTCTTGTATTTATACACATCACCCAGATACACACCTGTCCACATTGTAAAGTTGCTGCCAGTCCGGTTTGAAGTTAGGTTACTACCAGCATGGGAAACCAGCAAGGGAACCCCTGCCATCATTCTGATTATGTTCTATTGTATTTTTTATATATATATATATATATATATATATATATATATATTTGTTTATTTATCTCGATCTTGGTCTCATCAGGCCAGAGAACCTTGAACCAGTCTGTCTCAGAGTCCTCCAAGTGATCATGAGCAAACTGTAGACGCGCCTTGACATGACGCTTTGAAAGTAAAGGTACCTTACGGGCTCATCTGGAACGGAGACCATTGCGATGGAGTACGTTACTTATGGTATTGACTGAAACCAATGTCCCCACTGCCATGAGATCTTCCCGGAGCTCCTTCCTTGTTGTCCTTGGGTTAGCCTTGACTCTTCGGACAAGCCTGGCCTCGGCACGGGTGGAAACTTTCAAAGGCTGTCCGTGGAAGGCTAACAGTAATTCCATAAGCCTTCCACTTCCGGATGATGCTCCCAACAGTGGAGACAGGTAGGCCCAACTCCTTGGAAAGGGTTTTGTACCCCTTGCCAGCCTTGTGACCCTCCACGATCTTGTCTCTGATGGCCTTGGAATACTCCTTTGTCTTTCCCATGTTGACCAAGTATGAGTGCTGTTCACAAGTTTGGGGAGGGTCTTAATTAGTCAGAAAAGGCTGGAAAAAGAGATAATTAATCCAAACATGTGAAGCTCATTGTTCTTTGTGCCTGAAATACTTCATAATACTTTAGGGGAACCAAACAGAATTCTTGTGGTTTGAGGGGTTGAATAATAAATAACCCTCTGAATAAACTTTTCACAATTTAAAAAAAAAATAAAAAAAGAAATAACATTCTTTTTTGCTGCAGTGCATTTCACACTTCCAGGCTGATCTACAGTCCAAATGTCACAATGCCAAGTTAATTCCGAATGTGTAAACCTGCTAAATCTGCAGGGGGTTGAATACTACTTGTAGGCACTGTATATACAGATATGGTGTATAGTGTGTGCGTGTGTGTATGTATACAGTGTGTGTTTGAATGTGCATATAGATACACAGTATTAAAAAAAAATATATATCTATATATATAATTGCCTTATTCTGTCTGTCTGTCTGTCTGTCTGTCTGTCTGTCTGTCTGTCATGCTCCGAAATTGTGTCCTTACGGTGACACAAAGCTGATTGGCCGCTGGGCTCGCCATGGCCCCGCCCCCCCCCCACGGATTGGCCTCTCTCCCCGGCTCTCTGCAGGCCCCGCCCCCCTCACGCAATGCACGCTCGCTCTGGCCCAACTGACACGGAGCCGCGACTCCCAGGTGAGTACACACACACGCATCAGATCACACTCACTCTCACACTCACTCTCACACACACCTCCCACATCACAACATGCTGGGATATCGCTTGCTTCTACACCGGCTGCGTCAGGATCCCGGCAGCGCCAGACATAACCTTGCGATGCTGGGATCTTGACGGAGGCCGTGAAAGCTGGTAACCATTATACACATCGGGTAACTAAGGTCCCTTAGTTACCCGATGTGTATCATAGTTACCAGTGTACACCGGCTCACACTCACTCTCACACACACCTCACACACACATCACATCGCATCCACACATCAAGGTCCTGCAGCGGCGGAAAATACAGACACATAACAGCACACACACATAACAGCACACACATACACACAAATCAGATCACACTCACACACACCTCACACATCACATCGCATCCACATACTCACAACATCCTGGGATATCGCTTGCTTCTCGGCGGCGATACTGTGCTGTTAGCTTCCAGGACCTGCGGGAGGATCACATGGCCAGAAGCATGTGATACCTCCGGATGTTGTGAGTATAAGCGCGTATGTGCGATATCGTCAGTGTCTGTGTGTGTGAGTGGATGCGATCGGGTGTGTGTGAGTGGATGCGATCGGGTGTGTGTGAGTGGATGCGATCGGGTGTGTGTGAGTGGATGCGATCGGGTGTGTGTGAGTGGATGTGATCGGGTGTGTGTGAGTGGATGCGATCGGGTGTGTGTGAGTGGATGCGATCGGGTGTGTGAGTGTCGGCAGAGGAGCACGGCGTGCTGGAGGAGGCTGGGAGCAGAGAGGCTAATCATGGGGAAGGCTGGGAGGAGAGAGGCTGGGAGGGGGAGGCTGGGACGAGGGAGGCTGATGCTGGTGGAGGCTGATGCTTGGGGAGGCTGATGCTGGGGGAGGCTGGAAGGAGAGAGGCTAATGCTGGTGTAGGCTAATGCTGGTGGAGGCTGATGCTTGGGGAGGCTGATGCTGGGGGAGACTGGGAGGGGAAGGCTGATGCTGAGGGAGGCTGGGAGGAAGGAGGCTGGGAGGAGAGAGGATGATCCTGGGGAAGGCTGGGAACGGGAGGCTGATGCTGAGGGAGGCTGGAAGGAGAGAGGCTGATGCTGGGGGAGGCTGGAAGGAGAGAGGCTGATGCTGGTGGAGGCTGATGCTTGGGGAGGCTGATGCTGGGGGAGACTGGGAGCGGAAGGCTGATGCTGAGGGAGGCTGGGAGGGGGAGGCTGGGAGGAAGGAGGCTGGGAGGAGAGAGGCTTATCCTGGGGAAGGCTGGGAAGGGGAGGCTGATGCTGGGGGAGGCTGGAAGGAGAGAGGCTGATGCATGGGGAGGCTGATGCTGGGGGAGACTGGGAGCGGAAGGCTGATGCTGAGGGAGGCTGGGAGGGGGAGGCTGGGAGGAAGGAGGCTGGGAGGAGAGAGGCTGATCCTGGGGAAGGCTGGGAAGGGGAGGCTGATGCTGAGGGAAGCTGGAAGGAGAGAGGCTGATGCTGGGGGAGGCTGGAAGGAGAGAGGCTGAGGCTGGGAGGAGAGAGGCTGATGCTGGGGAAGGCTGATGCTGAGGGAGGCTGGGAGGACGGAGGCTGGGAGGAGAGAGGCTGATCCTGGGAAGGCTGGGAGAGGGAGGCTGATGCTGGAGGAGGCTGGAAGGAGAGAAGCTGATGCTGGCGGAGGCTGATGCTGGGGGAGGCTGGAAGGAGAGAGGCTGATGCTGGTGGAGGCTGATGCTTGGGGAGGCTGGGAGAGGGAGGCTGATGCTGAGGGAGGCTGGGAGGAGGGAGGCTGGGAGAGGTAGGCTGAGAGAAGAGAGGCTGATGCACACACACACACACACACACACACACACGCGCACTGCACAACACACCACACACACACACACACACTGGGAACCACAAACAACTGCCCTACACAGACACCCACACATACAGACAACGCTGCACACACACAACACCCAACACACAAACACCGCGGCACACACAAATATACGCACATACCGCACAACACACACATTGCACAAAACATACCTCCCCCCAAAACACACCACACACACACAAACCGCGCAACACACACACACAACGCTACAGACACACAGCGCTCCACAAACAACGCAACACACGCAACACACATACAACACCGCTCTCACCCCCCGCCACACCCAGACAACACCCAGAACATGTACAGCGCCTACACAAACACTTGGTAACTACACACAACAACATCTCTATATATATATATATATATATATATATAACAAAAATCATACATGAACTACACAATACGTAAATTCTAGAATACCCGATTCGTAGAATCGGGCCACCTTCTAGTATATATATATATATACTAGAAGGTAGCCCGATTCTACGCATCGGGCCACCTTCTAGTATATATATATATATACTAGAAGGTGGCCCGATTCTACGCATCGGGTATTCTAGAATTTACGTATTGTGTAGTTCATGTATGATTTTTGTTTTATATATATATATATATATATATATATATAGAGATGTTGTTGTGTGTAGTTACCAAGTGTTTGTGTAGGCGCTGTACATGTTCTGGGTGTTGTCTGGGTGTGGCGGGGGGTGAGAGCGGTGTTGTATGTGTGTTGCGTGTGTTGCGTTGTTTGTGGAGCGCTGTGTGTCTGTAGCGTTGTGTGTGTGTGTTGCGCGGTTTGTGTGTGTGTGGTGTGTTTTGGGGGGAGGTATGTTTTGTGCAATGTGTGTGTTGTGCGGTATGTGCGTATATTTGTGTGTGCCGCGGTGTTTGTGTGTTGGGTGTTGTGTGTGTGCAGCGTTGTCTGTATGTGTGGGTGTCTGTGTAGGGCAGTTGTTTGTGGTTCCCAGTGTGTGTGTGTGTGTGTGGTGTGTTGTGCAGTGCGCGTGTGTGTGTGTGTGTGTGTGTGTGTGTGCATCAGCCTCTCTTCTCTCAGCCTACCTCTCCCAGCCTCCCTCCTCCCAGCCTCCCTCAGCATCAGCCTCCCTCTCCCAGCCTCCCCAAGCATCAGCCTCCACCAGCATCAGCCTCTCTCCTTCCAGCCTCCCCCAGCATCAGCCTCCGCCAGCATCAGCTTCTCTCCTTCCAGCCTCCTCCAGCATCAGCCTCCCTCTCCCAGCCTTCCCAGGATCAGCCTCTCTCCTCCCAGCCTCCGTCCTCCCAGCCTCCCTCAGCATCAGCCTTCCCCAGCATCAGCCTCTCTCCTCCCAGCCTCAGCCTCTCTCCTTCCAGCCTCCCCCAGCATCAGCCTCTCTCCTTCCAGCTTCCCTCAGCATCAGCCTCCCCTTCCCAGCCTTCCCCAGGATCAGCCTCTCTCCTCCCAGCCTCCTTCCTCCCAGCCTCCCCCTCCCAGCCTCCCTCAGCATCAGCCTTCCGCTCCCAGTCTCCCCCAGCATCAGCCTCCCCATGCATCAGCCTCTCTCCTTCCAGCCTCCCCCAGCATCAGCCTCCCCTTCCCAGCCTTCCCCAGGATAAGCCTCTCTCCTCCCAGCCTCCTTCCTCCCAGCCTCCCCCTCCCAGCCTCCCTCAGCATCAGCCTTCCGCTCCCAGTCTCCCCCAGCATCAGCCTCCCCAAGCATCAGCCTCCACCAGCATCAGCCTCTCTCCTTCCAGCCTCCCCCAGCATCAGCCTCTCTCCTTCCAGCCTCCCTCAGCATCAGCCTCCCGTTCCCAGCCTTCCCCAGGATCATCCTCTCTCCTCCCAGCCTCCTTCCTCCCAGCCTCCCTCAGCATCAGCCTTCCCCTCCCAGTCTCCCCCAGCATCAGCCTCCCCAAGCATCAGCCTCCACCAGCATTAGCCTCCACCAGCATTAGCCTCTCTCCTTCCAGCCTCCCCCAGCATCAGCCTCCCCAAGCATCAGCCTCCACCAGCATCAGCCTCCCTCGTCCCAGCCTCCCCCTCCCAGCCTCTCTCCTCCCAGCCTTCCCCATGATCAGCCTCTCTGCTCCCAGCCTCCTCCAGCACGCCGTGCTCCTCTGCCGACACTCACACACCCGATCGCATCCACTCACACACACCCGATCGCATCCACTCACACACACCCGATCGCATCCACTCACACACACCCGATCGCATGCACTCACACACACCCGATCGCATCCACTCACACACACCCGATCGCATCCACTCACACACACAGACACTGACGATTTCGCACATACGCGCTTATACTCACAACATCCGGAGGTATCACATGCTTCTGGCCATGTGATCCTCCCGCAGGTCCTGGAAGCTAACAGCACAGTATCGCCGCCGAGAAGCAAGCGATATCCCAGGATGTTGTGAGTATGTGGATGCGATGTGATGTGTGAGGTGTGTGTGAGTGTGATCTGATTTGTGTGTATGTGTGTGCTGTTATGTGTGTGTGCTGTTATGTGTCTGTATTTTCCGCCGCTGCAGGACCTTGATGTGTGGATGCGATGTGATGTGTGTGTGAGGTGTGTGTGAGAGTGAGTGTGAGCCGGTGTACACTGGTAACTATGATACACATCGGGTAACTAAGGGACCTTAGTTACCCGATGTGTATAATGGTTACCAGCTTTCACGGCCTCCGTCAAGATCCCAGCATCGCAAGGTTATGTCTGGCGCTGCCGGGATCCTGACGCAGCCGGTGTAGAAGCAAGCGATATCCCAGCATGTTGTGATGTGGGAGGTGTGTGTGAGAGTGAGTGTGAGAGTGAGTGTGATCTGATGCGTGTGTGTGTACTCACCTGGGAGTCGCGGCTCCGTGTCAGTTGGGCCAGAGCGAGCATGCATTGCGTGAGGGGGGCGGGGCCTGCAGAGAGCCGGGGAGAGAGGCCAATCCGTGTGGGGGGGCGGGGCCATGGCGAGCCCAGCGGCCAATCAGCTTTGTGTCACCGTAAGGACACAATTTCGGAGCATGACAGACAGACAGACAGACAGACAGACAGACAGACAGACAGACAGAATAAGGCAATTATATATATAGATATATATTTTTTTTTAATACTGTGTATCTATATGCACATTCAAACACACACTGTATACATACACACACGCACACACTATACACCATATCTGTATATACAGTGCCTACAAGTAGTATTCAACCCCCTGCAGATTTAGCAGGTTTACACATTCGGAATTAACTTGGCATTGTGACATTTGGACTGTAGATCAGCCTGGAAGTGTGAAATGCACTGCAGCAAAAAAGAATGTTATTTCTTTTTTTATTTTTTTTTTAAATTGTGAAAAGTTTATTCAGAGGGTTATTTATTATTCAACCCCTCAAACCACAAGAATTCTGTTTGGTTCCCCTAAAGTATTATGAAGTATTTCAGGCACAAAGAACAATGAGCTTCACATGTTTGGATTAATTATCTCTTTTTCCAGCCTTTTCTGACTAATTAAGACCCTCCCCAAACTTGTGAACAGCACTCATACTTGGTCAACATGGGAAAGACAAAGGAGTATTCCAAGGCCATCAGAGACAAGATCGTGGAGGGTCACAAGGCTGGCAAGGGGTACAAAACCCTTTCCAAGGAGTTGGGCCTACCTGTCTCCACTGTTGGGAGCATCATCCGGAAGTGGAAGGCTTATGGAATTACTGTTAGCCTTCCACGGACAGCCTTTGAAAGTTTCCACCCGTGCCGAGGCCAGGCTTGTCCGAAGAGTCAAGGCTAACCCAAGGACAACAAGGAAGGAGCTCCGGGAAGATCTCATGGCAGTGGGGACATTGGTTTCAGTCAATACCATAAGTAACGTACTCCATCGCAATGGTCTCTGTTCCAGATGAGCCCGTAAGGTACCTTTACTTTCAAAGCGTCATGTCAAGGCGCGTCTACAGTTTGCTCATGATCACTTGGAGGACTCTGAGACAGACTGGTTCAAGGTTCTCTGGCCTGATGAGACCAAGATCGAGATCTTTGGTGCCAACCACACACGTGACGTTTGGAGACTGGATGGCACTGCATACGACCCCAAGAATACCATCCCTACAGTCAAGCATGGTGGTGGCAGCATCATGCTGTGGGGCTGTTTCTCAGCCAAGGGGCGTGGCCATCTGGTCCGTATCCATGGGAAGATGGATAGCACGGCCTACCTGGAGATTTTGGCCAAGAACCTCCGCTCCTCCATCAAGGATCTTAAGATGGGTCGTCATTTCATCTTCCAACAAGACAACGACCCAAGCACACAGCCAAGAAAACCAAGGCCTGGTTCAAGAGGGTAGAAATCAAGGTGTTGCAGTGGCCTAGTCAGTCTCCTGACCTTAACCCAATTGAAAACTTGTGGAAGGAGCTCAAGATTAAAGTCCACATGAGACACCCAAAGAACCTAGATAACTTGGAGAAGATCTGCATAGAGGAGTGGGCCAAGATAACTCCAGAGACCTGTGCCGGCCTGATCAGGTCTTATAAAAGACGATTATTAGCTGTAATTGCAAACAAGGGTTATTCCACAAAATATTAAACCTAGGGGTTGAATAATAATTGACCCACACTTTTATGTTGAAAATTTATTAAAATTTAACTGAGCAACATAACTTGTTGGTTTGTAAGATTTATGCATCTGTTAATAAATCCTGCTCTTGTTTGAAGTTTGCAGGCTCTAACTTATTTGCATCTTATCAAACCTGCTAAATCTGCAGGGGGTTGAAGACTACTTGTAGGCACTGTATACACAAACACGCACACACTATATACTATACATGTATTTGCATACTGCTGGCCACAATCAGACTAGACTTGTCCAGCGTTGCTCAATAACTTGTATTGAGCGAGGACACACACAACTAGTTGGCACGTGACTGCATGTATGCAAATTGCATACTTGTGGCTGCGGCACCCACCCGCTCCCAGTGCCGGCTCCGAAGAATCCTGACAGCACATCGTTCTGTCAGGATCCACAAGTCTGCAGTCACATTGAGTGAACAACCCTTTTAAAGGCATTGGACATCAATGCACAGACTTGGTTTTAAGGTGCGTTTTGTGCATAAATGCAACGTTATCCATCTTTTAAATAGTCTTCATTACAAAATGTTCAATTTCTTCGGCGCTCTATTGGGAGACCCAGACGATTGGGTGTATAGCTACTGCCTCCGGAGGCCACACAAAGCATTACACTAAAAAGTGTAAGGCCCCTCCCCTTCTGGCTATACACCCCCAGTGGGATCACTGGCTCACCAGTTTTCGGCTTTGTGCGAAGGAGGTCAGACATCCACGCATAGCTCCACTGTTTAGTCAGCAGTAGCTGCTGACTATATCGGATGGAAGAAAAGAGGGCCCATATGGGGCCCCCAGCATGCTCCCTTCTCACCCCACTGGTGGTTTGTAAGGTTGAGGTACCTATTGCTGGTACGGCGGCTGGAGCCCACATGCTGTTTTCCTTCCCCATCCCCCTGAGGGGCTCTGAGGAAGTGGGATCTTACCGGCCCCAAAGCCCTGAGGCCGGGCTCCATCCACAGACCCATTGAACCTGCTGGATGTGGAGCGGGAGTGCCGTTCAGGGACATGGCCCTGCACCATTCAGGTACTCTGTGTCCCCGTACACAGGCACAGCACACTCCAGACTTGCTGGGTGTGCTAGTGCGCCGGGGACAGTAAGGGGTTACAGTCACTGCAGCCTAGCTGAGTGACTTTATTTATTGGGAACTACCGCGCCGGACGCTCCGGGAGCGGCGGCGCGGCTGGGACTTGTAGTGCGCCGGGGACTTAGCGCCGACCGCGCTTTTACGGCGGCGGCGCTTATAAATCCAGTCCCCGGCTTTTGCGGCCTAGCTCCGCTTCGTTCCCGCCCCCACCCTGTCAATCAGGGTAGGGGAGAGACGCTGTACAATCAGCAGCGCCGAGGGCTGGAGCCTTATTTACATGCTCCAGCCCTCTCACTAGACACTGTGGGACGCCGGTTTCCCGCTCTGACTTGGGGCACGCCCACGGCCCGCCCCTACTCACACGAGCTGGAGAAGGACGCCGGCAGCCATTCCTGCAGCCCGAGCTGGGCGAACGGACTCTGGGCAACCAGGCACAGGACTAGGGCGACCACACACCCGCTTATAGGCGGGCGGTAAGCGGCACCTGAAGTGCTGACACTAAATACCGCAGTTGTCTATTTGTATTTTAAGCTTACACTGCATAGGTCGCTATTTTGGGCTATATGTCCTCTTAGATGGCGACACATCAGCAGCAGGAAAGCATGGGTGCTACGGCACAGGCTTTCTATGCTGCTTGTATTGCACGTACTGAGGTGTTCATGTGTATTTATGCTTGTATGCTATACACTGCACTGTACGGTCGCTAGTCTTGGCTATATTCGCCATAGAATGGCTAGACTACAGCAGCAGAAAAGCAAGGGTGCTTAGGCACAGGTTTTTTTCTATGCTGCTTGTATTGCAGGTGTTGCAGTGTTCATTTGTACTTATGCTTGTATGCTATACATTGCACTGTATGGTCGCTATTCTGGGCTATATTCCCCTAGATGGCTAGTCTACAGCAGCAGAAAAGCAGGCTTTCTATGCTGCTTGTATTGCATGTGCTGCAGTGTTCATTTGTACTTTATGCTTGTATGATATACATTGCACTGTACGGTCGCCATTCTTGGCTCTATAAGTCGGCAGCAGCATATAAGCAACACAGGCTTTCGATGCTGTTTTTACTGCATGTGATACTATTGCACGGCACTGCTCCCCATTGTGTGCAATGCTCCCCTGTAGCACTTGGTCAGCCGGGGTCTCTACTTGACGTGGCCAAAAGAACCACCTCTCAACCCTGTCCAAGGACAGGGACGGAGTTGCAATGACATAGAGACTTGCAGTCCGGACAGGCCTTGGGCAATCTGGATCATTGCTCCCTGGCCACCCTCATTTGGAATAAAATCGGTGCTCCGGGGGGGTCCCAGGAGGCTCTCTGTATGATGAGGCAGACGTAGCTCATCAGGACTTTGATCCTGACACCGCTCTCACTCCGGATACACCGGATGGTGACGCCATAAGGAATGATCCTATAGCGTCCATCAATGGAATGTTGGATCTTTTCTCCCTCAGCTCCCCCAGCGGAGGAGTCAGCTTCACAGCAGGAGAAGTCCCATTTCAGTAACTCAAACTTATATTGAGTATTGTTCTGGCCACGCTGACTTCAGAGAAGCAGTCCAGGAACACCACGCTTCCCAGATAAGCGTTTTCTCCAAACGTATTAAGGATACACGTTATCACTTTCCCCCTGAAGTGGTCAAGCGTTGGACCCAGGGTCCAAAGGTGGATTCTCCGATCTCCAGGCTTGCGGCTAGAGCCATAGTTGCAGTGGAGATGGGACTTCACTTACAGATGCCATTGACAGACAGATGGACTCTGGTTGAAATCTGTCTATGAGGCTATCGGCGTGTCGGTTGCTCCGGCATTCACAGCCGTATGGGCACCCTAAGCTCTTCAGCTGTTCTTGCGCAGCTGGTCTTGAGCACAGGTACATCTGTGCCGCAGGGGCGTCCGTAACCTCGCAATGTCTGCATTGCGACTTACCCTATTAATGCTGTCCTGGAAGGACAGTCGAGGTTTCGGTCCTTCCCAGGCTCGGGCAGGTCCCAATTGTCCTCGTCCAAAAGGGCTGAAAAGCCTCAGAGGGGCTCAGCTGCCGGCCGGGCTCAATCACGCCCAAGGAAGGCAGCCGGAGGAACCGCTACCAAGGCGGTCTCCTCATGACTCTCAGCTCTCTCCTCTTTCCGCATCCGCGGTTGATGGCAGACTCGCTCGCCTTTGGCGACATTTAGCTGCCACAGGTCACAGACCGGTGGGTGAGGGACAGTGTGCCCACGTGCACAGGACAGAGTTCTGTTCTCGTCCTCCGACTCGATTCTTCAGAATGTCCCCACCTCCCCACCGAGCAGATGCTCTTCTGCAGGCAGAAGGAGTGGTAATCCCGGTTCCTCTTCAGGAACAAGACACGGTTTTCCTCCAATCTGGTTGTGGTGCCAAACAAGGATGGCTCTTTCCGTTCCGTTCTGGACCTAAAACTGCTCAACAAGCACGTGGAGGCCAGGCGGTTCCGGATGATACCCTCCGCTCCCTCATTGCCTCAATGTCTCAAGGACATTTCCTAGCATCAATAGACGTCAAAGATGCTTATCTCCACGTGCCGATTGCTACAGAGCACCAATGTTTTTCTACATTTCGTGATAGGAAACGACCATCTTCAGTTCGTAACTCTGCCATTCGGTCTGGCGACAGCCCCACGGGTGTTCGCCAAGGTCATGACGGCAGTGGTAGCAGTCTTGCACTCACAGGGACACTCTGTGATCCCTTACTTGGACGATCTACTTGTCAAGGCACCCTCTCAAGAGGCATGCCAACTCAGCCTGAATGTTGCGCTGGAGACTCTCCAGACGTTCGGGTGGATCATCAACTTCTCAAAGTCAAACCTGTCACGACCCAATGACTAACGTATCTTGGCATGGAGTTTCATACCCTCTCAGCGGTAGTGAAGCTTCCGCTGGACAAGCAGCGGTCACTACAGACTGGGGTGCAGACTCTCCTTCAAGGTCAGTCGCACTCCTTAAGACGCCTCATGCACTTCCTCGGGAAGATAGTGGCGGCAATGGAGGCGGTTCCGTTTGCGCAGTTTCATCTGCGTCCACTTCAATGGGACATTCTCCGCCAATGAGACGGGAAGTCAACATCCCTGTACAGGAAAGTATCCCTTTCACAGACGGCAAGGACTCTCTGCAATGGTGGCTTCTTCCCACCTCATTATCACAGGGAAGATCCTTCCTACCACCGTCTTGGGCGGTGGTCACGACAGACGCGAGTCTGTCAGGGTGGGGAGCGGTTTTTCTCCACCACAGGGCTCAGGGTCCGTGGACTCAGCAGGAGTCCACCCTTCAGATCAATGTTCTGGTAATCAGAGCAGTGTATCTTGCCCTACTAGCCTTCCAGCAGTGGCTGGAAAGAAAGCAGATCCGAATTCAGTCGGACAACTCCACAGCGGTGGCATACATCAATCACCAAGGAGGGACACGCAGTCGGCAAGCCTTCCAGGAAGTCCGGCGGATTCTGATGTGGGTGGATGCCACGGCCTCCACCATATCCGCAGTTCACTTCCCCGGCGTAGAAAACTGGGAGGCAGACTTCCTCAGTCGCCAGGGCATGGACGCAGGGGAATGGTCCCTTCACCCGGACGTGTTTCAGGAAATCTGTCGCCGCTGGGGAAGGCCGGACGTCGACCTAATGGCGTCCCGGCACAACAACAAGGTCCCAACCTTCATGGCACGGTCCCGCGATCAAAGAGCGCTGGCGGCAGACGCCCTAGTGCAAGATTGGTCGCAGTTCCGGCTCCCTTATGTGTTTCCACCTCTGGCACTCTTGCCCAGAGTGCTACGCAAGATCAGATCCGACTGCAGCCGCGTCATACTCGTCGCCCCAGACTGGCCGAGGAGGGCGTGGTATCCGGATCTGTGGCAGCTCACGGTCGGCCAACCGTGGGCACTACCAGACCGACCAGACTTACTGTCCCAAGGGCCGTTTTTCCATCGGAATTCTGCGGCCCTGAACCTGACTGTGTGGCCATTGAGTCCTGGATCCTAGCGTCTTCAGGATTATTCCACGGGGTCGTTGCCACCATGCGACAGGCTAGGAAGCCCACGTCCGCTAAGAACCACAGAACGTGGAGGATATTCTTATCCTGGTGCTCTGCTCAGGGAGTGTCTCCCTGGCCATTTGCATTGCCTACCTTTCTTTCTTTCCTGCTATCTGGGTTAGAAAAAGGTTTGGCGCTCGGCTCCCTTAAAGGTCAGGTATCGGCGCTATCCGTCTTTTTTCAGAGGCGTTTGGCACGCCTTCCTATGGTGCGCACGTTCCTACAGGGGGTTTGCCATATCGTTCCCCCGTACAAGCGGCCGTTAGATCCATGGGATCTGAACAGGGTACTAGTTGCCCTCCAGAAGCCGCCCTTCGAGCCTCTGAGGGAGGTTTCACTTTCTAGACTATCCCAGAACGTGGCTTTTCTGGTAGCGATCACATCTCTTCGGAGAGTGTCTGAGCTGGCAGCGCTGTCATCCAAGACTCCCTTCCTGGTCTTCCACCAGGACAAGGTAGTGCTGCGCCCCATTCAGGAGTTTCTCCCGAAGGTGGTATCCTCTTTTCATCTTAATCAGGATATCTCCTTGCCTTCGTTTGGTCCTCATGCAGTTCATGAGAAGGATTTACATTTGTTAGATCTGGTGAGAGCACTCAGAATCTACATTTCCCGCACGGCGCCCGTGCGCCGTTCGGATGCACTCTTTGTCCTTGTCGCTGGTCAGCGCAAAGGGTCGCAGGCTTCTAAGGCCGCCCTGGCTAGAGGGATCAAGGAACCAATTCTTGAAGCCTACCGTTCTGCTGGGCTTCCGGTTCCATCAGGGCTGAAGGCCCATTCAACCAGAGCCGTGGGTGCTTCCTGGGCATTATGACACCAGGCTACGGCTCAACAGGTGTGCCAGGCAGCTACCTGGTCGAGTCTGCACACTTTCACCAAACATTATCAGGTGCATACCTATGCTTCGGCGGACGCCAGCCTAGGTAGAAGAGTCCTGCAGGCGGCAGTTGCCTCCCCGTAGGGGAGGGCTGTCTTGCAGCTCTAACATGAGGTATTTCTTTACCCACCCAGGGACAGCTTTTGGACGTCCCAATCGTCTGGGTCTCCCAATAGAGCGCCGAAGAAGAAGGGAATTTTGTTACTTACCGTAAATTCCTTTTCTTCTAGCTCTTATTGGGAGACCCAGCACCCGCCCTGTTGTCCTTCGGGATTTTTGGTTTGTTTGCGGGTACACATGTTGTTCATGTTGAACGGTTTTCAGTTCTCCGATGTTACTCGGAGTGAATTTGTTTAAACCAGTTATTGGCTTTCCTCCTTCTTGCTTTTGCACTAAAACTGGTGAGCCAGTGATCCCACTGGGGGTGTATAGCCAGAAGGGGAGGGGCCTTACACTTTTTAGTGTAATGCTTTGTGTGGCCTCCGGAGGCAGTAGCTATACACCCAATCGTCTGGGTCTCCCAATAAGAGCTAGAAGAAAAGGAATTTACAGTAAGTAACAAAATTCCCTTCTTTGCTGTTGCAGAATGACTATAAGTGTAAAATTACCTTTATCTAGTTGAGTGATCTGGAAAAAGGATAGAAATCCAGCAGAGGTCCGGCTCCCGATGGCTCTCTGCTCCCCCTTCTCTCAATGACAGCAGGAAGGATCGGGATTTGTGTATGTTATATACTTTAGATGTAAAAATCCAAATATGTGCCCTAGAAAATCCACCCTCAAAATGTTTTGGTTTCATTCTTACATTGAAAACTCTGTTGCTCACTCCTATAGAGCCTTGTGAAATTATTCCCTCCCTTGGCATTTTTCGTGTGTTGCTACCTTACAACCTGGAATTTCACAGGTTGGTTTTTTTTGAGGGTTCCATTATACTCGGTACACGAGTCGAGCCCATCCGAGTGTCCAACTGCTTGTAATGAGTACTGAGCACCCGAGCATGGTAGTGCCCGTTCATCACTAGTTACCAGTACCGAACACCTGAGCATGGTAGTGCCCGCTCATCACTAGTTACGAGTACCGAGCACCTGAGCATGGTAGTGCCCACTCATCACTAGTTACAAGTACTGAGCACCTGAGCATGGTAGTGCTCGCTCATCACTAGTTAAGAGTACTGAGCACCCGAGCATGGTAGTGCCCACTCATCACTAGCTACAAGTACCAAGCACACGAGCATGGTAGTGCCCGCTCATCACTAGTTACGAGTACTGAGCACCTGAGCATGGTAGTGCCTGCTCATCACTAGTTACGAGTACTGAGCACCTGGGCATGGTAGTGCTTGTGTACCGCCCCGCGGGCTCGGCTGCGACCGCCGAGCCGCTCGGATCCGAGCTCGTACTGCGGGTGGTGGCTCGAGACTCTCACGGACCCGGGGGTCACGTCGCTCTGCAAGGGAGTTGGCGCTACATGCGGGGATTTGGGTGTTTGGTTTGGGATCATAGTTCGTGACGCCACCCATGGGTTGTGGTGATTGTAGACACTACCGCTGCAGTGAAGGTATGGGGCTCCTGGGAGCGGTGTAATGGCTAGGTGTTGACCCCTCCGTGGGTAGGGGGTGTTGGTCCCGGGGCCCGGTAGGCGAGGGCCTGGGTGCAGGGTGAAGTGTTGCGGTGCAGTGCGATGCGGTGCCTGATGGCACTGGTGTACTCACTCTGACACAAGACACTGGAGTCTCTGGTAAACCAAACGGAGTGATAAACGGGGCCCGCAGCCGACTGCAGCTTCTTCCAGACTAGGTTGGTGATTTCCGCCTTTCTCTTGCACCTCTGTGTGTAAAATATTTTTGACTCCTATGCCTCGACACCGGTAGTCCGCTCCCCTACTTGTATATGCCAGAGGAGCCCGTTTGCCCGTAGACGCTGGCCCTTTGGGTCTCTATGCCTTGGCAGTGGCTTTACCCTGTATGGTTGGGCTGTTGTCTTCTAAAGGGACTTGTGTGGGGTAGGTCCTTAAGTCCAGCCCGCAATCAGTTGATTTGACTTGGCCCTGTCGATTCAGGGCTTTGTACGGGGTCTGAGTATCCTGCCCGGTGCTCCGGTATCCAGTTGGCTCCCCAGTTCGGCTCCGGCGGGCCACTACCCTGTCCCTTTCCCTTACGGTTCTACCGGTCGTATTCCCGGTCTCCTGCAGCCGGCCACCACCGTCTGCCTCCTTGCCGATGGTGACTGGGCTCCGACCCAGCCACCGGGTAGTCTCTTATCAGGGCACGGACACAGGACTGCCCGTGACCTTGACTGCACTCGACTTGCACTTGAACTAGTGTGTCCCAGACTCACTGTTTTCCCGCCTCTAGGCCTGTGAACTCATCGGTGGGTGGAGCCAACCGCCTGGCTCCGCCCCCCTGGTGTGGACATCAAACCTGGAGGGTGGTGACAAGGTTTTTAGGTTGACTGGTGTTACCTAATCGGGAGGGAGTGTGGTGTTGTGTATGACTACCTGGAACAACCTGGATAGTCCAGGGCGTCACACTCGCTCATCACTAGTTACAAGTACTAAGCACCCGAGCATGGTAGTGCCCCCTCATCACTAGTTACAAGTACTAAGCACCCGAGCATGGTAGTGCCCGCTCATCACCAGTTACAAGTACTGAGCACTCGATTATGGTAGTGCCCGCTCATCACTAGTTATGAGTACCGAGCACCTGAGCATGGTAGTGCCCGCTCATCACTAGTTATGAGTACCGAGCACCTGAGCATGGTAGTGCTTGCTCATCACTAGTTACGAGTACTGAGCACCCGAGCATGGTAGTGCTCGCTCATCACTAGTTACGAGTACCGAGCACCTGAGCATGGTAGTGCCCGCTCATCACTAGTTATGAGTACCGAGCACCTGAGCATGGTAGTGCTTGCTCATCACTAGTTACGAGTACTGAGCACCCGAGCATGGTAGTGCTCGCTCATCACTAGTTACGAGTACCGAGCACCTGAGCACCTGAGCATGGTAGTGCTCGCTCATCACTAGTTACGAGTACTGAGCACCCGAGCAAGGTAGTGCCCGCTCATCACTAGTTATGTGTACAGAGCAGCCGAGCATGGTAGTGCCCGCTCATCACTAGCTAAGAGTACTGAGCACCCGAGCATGGTAGTGCCCGCTCATCACTAGTTATGAGTACCAAGCACCTGAGCATGGTAGTGCCCGCTCATCACTAGTTACGAGTACCGAGCACCCGAGCATGGTAGTGCCCACTCATCACTAGTTACGAGTACTGAGCACCCGAGCATGGTAGTGCCCGCTCATCACTAGTTATGAGTACCAAGCACCTGAGCATGGTAGTGCTCGCTCATCACTAGTTATGAGTACTGAGCACCCGAGCATGGTAGTGCCCGCTCATCACTAGTTATGAGTACCAAGCACCTGAGCATGGTAGTGCCCGCTCATCACTAGTTACGAGTACAGAGCAGCCGAGCATGGTAGTGCCCGCTCATCACTAGTTACGAGTACCGAGCACCCGAGCATGGTAGTGCACGCTCATCACTAGTTACGAGTACCGAGCACCCGAGCATGGTAGTGCTCGCTCATCACTAGTTACGAGTACCGAGCATCCAAGCATGGTAGTGCTCGCTCATCACTAGTTACGAATACCGAGCACCCGAGCATGGTAGGGCTCGCTCATCACTAGTTATGAGTATTGAGCACCCAAGCATGGTAGTGCCCGCTCATCACTAGTTACACCTACCAAGCACCCAAGCATGGTAGTGCTCGCTCATCAGTAGTTCCGAGTACCGAGCACCCAAGCATGGTAGTGCTCGCTCATCACTACTGTTGACCAAACGAGTGTTTAACCAACAGGTTTCTCATTGGTTGGGCCGGCCTTAGCCATCAGCCCAAGAAGCAATAAGTTTTGGATAAAGTGTAAAGTATATACATTAAAAATATATAAAACTACAGAAGCTTTTAAGAATAAATCTGGGGGTTTGGTGAAATGGCTATATAAATGTTGGACTTGTGAGATGGTTCTTAGTCTAGTCTTTAATATTTTACACACTTCACTTTATACTAGAAAAGATAATAAAATAAGGTTAAAATCCTTAAAATTCTATACTTTTTCTTACAGTGTTAGGATGGAAGACCCGGATGCACAAGATGAAATGGATAAAATCATGCCACAGCTGGTGGACTTTCTTTGTCAAGATGTAGACTGGTTGATCGGCAAAGTACAGACCTTGCTGCCTAAAGTAGACCTGAATCATCATTTACCAATACCCAACGATGACAGAGAAAGAGTCTATGCTCTTATTCAGATGCTACGAAAGTCTCACCATGCTGCCTGGAGGACACTTATAGAGACCATTTGCATGGAGTGTGCACTTCCCATGGACCTTGAGGTTCCATTACTTAGTCTAACAGGACAAGGTAAGCAGCTAAAGCTTAACCAGGTGGTGCAATTATCCTCACAAAGATGGTGTGTTCCTAGACACGCTGTCACACTGAGTGTTGCACAAACTTTGCCGACTGTCATGACGGCGGCGGGCGTTGTTCACATTGCAGATTCTGACACTCCGCCCGATGGTTTCTATGATGTCTGAGATCAATACAGACTCGGGCGTCGACCTGCTGTGTCCTAATTCATAGGCAGTCTAGCTGGAATTAATCTCTGCTGGTCTGCTTGTTAGTTTCCTTTGAGCACATGTTGTGGGGAAGCCAATCACATCTGCTCCTCTTCTTTTTAAGTTGGATGAAATCTTCTACTCATTCCAGCTATAGTTTCTATGTTGGTCCGTGAGGTGTGGTATCCCAGATTCTCTGGTGTAAATTGTGCTATTTGCTTGTTGCGGTTGTGGAGTTTACCCCTGTTGTTTTGTAGCTTCCTTTCTTCTCTTGCGCTCTCTCCTGAATGTCTTATTGTCTTTGCCTATGTGTGTGCATGCTGTGTGATAGAGATATGTTTTTTCCCCTTGTCTGTCTACATCTGTGACTTTCATTACACTCATGTCTCTTCTCTCCCTTGGGGGGAGGGAGAAACAGATCATGACTGGTGAGGAGCATGGCCAAGAAGGAGACTCAGGCATCCCCACCATTAAGGGTATCCCTGAGAATACAGTAAGGATAGCTTAAGGCTCCCTAGCTTGAAACACAGCTTAAGGGCCCTGGTTCCCAAGCCTACTCTGTCAGTACTGAATGGAAAGTGTCAGATTGGGTAGGGACACATCCTACTTGACAACGAGAGTAAAACACATAGTTGATAATCTTCTTACAATATTTGTATAAGGAAGAATAAAGTTTCCTTGTAAATTTACTTGTAAAATTGTCAATGAAAAAATCATACTTTTCACCCATACTTTAGGCTCAAGCGAAGTGACTTGGAAAAGCTGTTTGTCAGAGGAAGAAAGCAGACAAAGAAGACTCCAAGGTAATTCTAGAACATCCAGGTCCCACCAGCTCAAGGCAATTTTTATACTGTATTTTTCAGATTACAAGACGCACGTTTACTCTCAAACATTTGGGAGGAAAATGAGGGGTGCGTCTTATAATGCGAATGTAGCTTACCGGGAGGTGGAGAATGGGCGCTGTGCAGGCCGCAGTGGGGGCTGTGCTGGCTGCGGTGGGGCTGTGCTGGCTATGGTGGGGCTGTGGTGGGACTGTGCTTGCTGCGGTGGAGGCTGTGCTTGCTGCGGTGAGGGCTGTGGGGAGCAGGGAGGTGTGGTGGGTGAGAAGCTCTGTCGGCAGTGTGGGCATCAAATATTAGTACCCAGAGTTGCGGCGTGCGCAGATGGAGCTCTTGGCTCAAGATCTAATCTACGCACGTGTTGCCTCTGGCCCATTGATGTCCACACAGTGGACTTAAGGAAAATGGCGCCCCGAGGTGGTGCGTGCGCAGATGAGATCTCGGCTTGTCATTGAGCCAAGAGCTCAATCTCAATCACACACGCGCCAACTCCAAGTGCCAATTCTTTAAAGCCCACACTGCCAACAGAGCATCTGTGACTCTCGCTGCTCTGTCCTGCTCCACACAGCCAGCACGGTGCCCGCAGTCAGTACAGCCCCCCACAGCAGCCAGCAGCCAGCACAGCCCACACTGCAGCCAGCACAGCCCCCACTGCAGTGCCTGCAGCATCACCCCACTCCAGCACTGCCCTACCTCCTGTGGCTCCGCTCCACGTCCTCCGGTAAGACACCACCAGAGTATAAGACGGATCCCCCTTTTTTTTAATCATCTCTAAATTTTGGATGCGTCTTATAATTAGGTGCATCTTATAAAATGAAAAATACGGTAATTTACGCTCTTAATATTAATAACTATTATTTTTTTGTTTACTTTTAGACTCTGCAGAACGTTACAAAAAGCAAATAAAAGATTCCTTGTTGGAAAAATATGGGTTTAAAGACATAAAAGATGCTCGAGGACAGTGCAACCCAATGTTTGTTGAGCCATTGATCAAAGGAGCTAAAATAGGCAAGGAGAAACATAGAAGTAGAGGTGACCCAGAAAAAACCTCAGTTATGGCGGAAATCTTTGACACAGTCAAGACAAACAACCTCTTCAGGCGAACCAGCTTGGTTAAGACGCATGTTATTCTTCTGGTTGGTATGCCTGGCACTGGCAAGACAATGTTGACTCGTAGGATATGCTATGACTGGGCACAGGGAACGTTCAGCCAGTTTATGTTGACTTTTCTATTCGAGTTTCGACAGCTAAACCTCATCAACAGACATTTTACGCTCAAGGAACTTCTGTTTGATTTATTTCTAATGCCTGACTTATATTCCGATGAAGTGTATGACTACATCATTAAGAACCCCATGAAGATTCTTATCCTTTTCGATGGTTTGGATGAGTTTTTAGGATATTTTACAGCCAACTCTCCAACTACTAAACATAACATTTCTCAAATTTCTTCCATCTCTCAATTGTTCACAAACATCTTTCATGGTACAGTCCTACAAGGATGTACCGTCGTTGTCACATGCAGGTCAAAAATAATATCCAGCCTTCCGACAGATTCTGTAGACCACGTCGCTGAAGTTCTAGGCTTCGACAAGGAAAGAGTGGAGCAATACATCGATGGCTACTTCAACTTGGATCCCTCGAAAGACAAAGTCTTATCTTACGTAAGAGACAATAATAAGTTGATGCACATGTGCTTCGTTCCTGCCTTGTGCCACATTATATGCGTCTGCTTGGAACACTTACAAAACATGTCCCAACTTCCGCAGACGATGACACAGTTCTACGTGAAAATGCTGATCGTGTTCATTCAGAAAAAAATTGACCAATTTACGGAGGAAGCCACCATATTGAAAACATTCAGACCTCTCATCGTTGAGTTGTCTTCTGTTGCACTTTATGGACTTGATAATAATAAGTCTGTTTTTTACACTGGAGAGATATCTGTGGACCTTCAGAATTTTGCTGCAAGTCATGGACTTCTGTCAATTTTTGACGTCAAAAAGTTTGACAGTTGCACTGATGTTGGCTATTCCTTCGTACACCTTAGTTCTCAGGAGTTTTTTGCTGCGTTACATTTGATGATTAGTGAGACAATCACAGAGGACAAGCTACAAAAAAGGTTGTTCCTTAAGTCAAAGTGGACCTCCAAGCTAAACACTAAGGATGAGCTCGTAGAGAATCTTCATATATTCCTTTCCGGGCTTTCATCCAGGGATTGTCAGACGTTTCTGTGTGAATTAGGAGGCCAAAAAAATCTGATACTCAAGAAACAAAACACCATTATAGAATCTCTAAAGAGAATGGCAGACACCCAACTCACCGGGCCCAAGCTGGTCGAGTTGTGTCATTGCACTTATGAAACTCAGAATGAGAATTTAGCACAAGATGTTGGAACGTTTACAGCTATGAAATATGAGCTAAAGAATTTTAGGATTTCTCCTGTTGATATGACTGCTTTGATATTTGTTGTTAAACATGGATCGTGTTTAGTTTCAATGGATTTTGCTGGATGTTCAATGGAACCGGAGTGCTTAGATATTCTCGGAACATGTAAACATATACAAACGCTAAGGTACGAGACAAGTAGAAGTCAAAGGTAGAATGAATTGTATAGTTTTGGGTTTTTTTTAATGGCCTTCAGCTCTATCTAGAGCCGTGACGACTTGATGGATAAATGCTCTGTAGGAAGATCAATCTTGTACAAATCTAGTTAGATCCACCAAGGTCTTCTACACAGTTACTTTGATTCTATCAAGCCACCGGATTGCTGGTCTTCCTCTTCAACTTGTTGCTTCTATTCTGCTGAGCATTATGTCCTTCTCCAGATATTGGTCCCTTTGTATGATGTGTCCAATGTAGGCAAGTCGTAGCCTGATGATCCTTGCTTTGAGTGACATGTCTGGCTTGAAATGTGCCAAAACTGATTTGTTTGTTCTTCTTGCCATCCATGGTACTTGCCAGGCATCAAACTGTGTAATATCTGCAATCCGATAAGGGCAAGCACATTGAGTTCAGCATGGCCATTGATGGCCATACTGAACTCAATGTGCCTGCCCTAGTCATATCATAGGTGATACAAAGTCTTCACTTCTGATGACCTGTCGACGGCCATGGCAAACTCAATGTGCCTTCCCTCATCAGATTGAGGCCTGGCAATTACCAGCATGGCAGACTGGCTGGGAATCCCCAGTTCCGATGACCTGTTGACGACCATGGTGAGCTCAATATGCCTGCCCTTGTCAGATCGCAGATGTTATGCAGTTTGAGGCCTGACAAGTATCAGCATGGGAGACTAGCTGGGATTCTCCAGTTCCAATGACCCGTTGATGGCCACGCTGAACTCAATGTGCCTGCCATAGTTAGATTGCAGATGTTGCGCAGTTTGAGGGTTGGCAAGTATCAGCATGGGAGACTGGCTGGGAATCCTCGCATCCTTGGTATTCGTAATATCCTTCTCTAGCACCAAATTGCAAAGGTGTCCATTCTTTTGTGTCGTTTCGTTATCGTCCCATTTTCAATCCGTGTGTCTACTAACTATTGTATAGTTATGGGGCAAAATTGGCTTTATATAAGGAAGCCAGATGAGCATGAGATCTTGTTGGAAATGCTTATGTGGAAACATGCAAATTAGCGCTTCCCAGAATGAAAGACAACTATCTCATTAGTGCCACTTATTGGAAGCTGGTTCCCTGTAATTCAATGACCAAGCCCTGCAACACAACTATAGATATTAGACAAACTTATAGGAGCCTGGCTTGGCTTATTTTTCTATTCATGTTGTAAGGCTCATTAAAGAGTCAAACATTGGTTTTCAACTTCCAAGAAAGAGCTCATTTGCCTATAGTAACGTAGCTTTGTCATATCATTACACACCATACACTCTCGTACCAAAATTTTGCTTTGTTCGAAATTATGTTTTATGGAATCATGTGAATATGTATTTAAGTGGGGGATAGGGAACCACCTCTTGTGGAAACAAATAACCAAGGTTGTGGAAATCCAGCTTATCGGACACTTTTTTTTCCAGAAGACAGTCAGCAAGCACCCATATTTATGTTATTATTGGTGTGGTGAGGGCTGCAAACATCTAGAAAAAAAATCAAGTATTTTGTGCCCCCTTAACCATGGACTGTTAACGTTGCCTTAGTGTCTTCCATAAGTCCAGCATTGAACTGCTTGATCCCCTATTAACATTACCCTTACCTCTCTGGGCCTCTTCCTTCTTGGACCTCCTTACTTCTCTGGCCCTCTTCCTTCTTGGACCTCCTTACTTCTCTGGCCCTCTTCTTTCTTGGAGCTCCTTACTTCTCTGCCCCCCTTCCTTCTTGGACCACTTTATGTTTCTGGCCTGCTTCCTTCTTGGACCTCCTCACCTTTCTGGCCCCCTTCCTTCTTGGACCTCCTAACTTCTCTGGTCCCCTTCCTTCTTGTACCTCCTTATTTCTCTGGCCCTCATACTTCTAGCACCTCCTTACTTCTCTGGCCCCCTTCCTTCTTGGACCTCTTTAATTCTTTGGGCCTCTTTCTTCTTGCACTTCCTTATTTCTCTGGCCCCCTTCCTATTTGGACCTCCTTACTTCTTGTGTACCCTTCCTTCTTGGACCTCCTTACTTCTCTGGCCCCCTTCCTCCTTGGACTGTCTTATGTCTCTGGCCCCCTTCCTTCTTGGACCTCCTTATTTCTCTGCCCCCTTTCCTTTAGACCTCCTTAATTCTCTGGTCCCCTTTCTTCTTGGACCTCTTAACTTCTCTGGCCCCCTTCTTGCACCTCCTTACTTCTTGGGCCCCCTTCCTTCTTGGACCTCCTTACTTCTTGAGCCCCCTTCCTTCTTAAACCTCCTTACTTCTTGGGCCCCCTTCTTTCTTGGACCGCCTTACTTCTTCGGTCCCCTTCCTTCTTGGACCACCTTACTTTTCTGGCCCCTTCCTTTTTGGACCTCCTTACTTCTTGGGCCCCCTTAATCCTTGGGCCCCCATCCTTATTGGACCTCCTTACTTCTTAGACCTCCTTCCTTCTTGGGCTTCCTTACTTCTTGCACCCCCTTAATTCTTAGGACCCGAGCTGCTGCACAGGCTGCACCAATGTTGTGTCTGCCCATGTATTGATATATGATATGTGTTCAATATCTTGTACATAAAGTATGTTGACTTGCATATTTTTGCATTAGTTTTAGACACCAAAAATACGGTGACCTATTTGTACAAGCTCTTTCCCTTGTTATATGTGGCATGGAAAATATGAAGAAAATCAGGTACTTTACAGACGACATACCTTTCATCTTTTTATATATGCATAATTATTCATTTTTTTATGCTTTCTGCTGTTATGATAGGGCAAATACATTTCTTCTGCATTCATCTGTGCTGTAAATATGGATATATTGCTTTACAAGGGGTAATTCTATTGTATAGTGAGCAATGTACAGTTAGTACCCTGCATAGATATAGACAATACTACCGGTATCAGTTAATAATTTATAATGTAAATCTAATGTTTGTAGAATATATTGTATTTATCTGTGGGCTATTCCCCAAATCATCATGTATTCTCTGCTTTCAGCTCCTTTATATGATGTAATCACATATGTCAATACAACCTGTTATTATATCTACACATATTTGCAGGTATTTCCCACCTAATAATGACACCCTTGGGCTCTCTTTACCCTGCATTTCCACTGATCCTTCTTCCAGTATTTCTAATGCATTCTGTTGAGCATGCACAGATGCACCTAATGCCCCTATGTAAGAAAACATTCTGATGGCATCTTCATTGCTCGAAAATTCAGGTTGTAGCAAGGCTTTGCTCAGTACTGAAGATTATGATACCAGATACACATACACCTAATGGCCCTGTCTAATTAATGAAAAAAAGATGCACCTAATGACCCAATCTAATAAAACACTCTGATGGCATCTTCATAATAGCTGTTTTGTAGCACAGCTTCACTCAGTTCTGAAGATTCCCCTGGCGCCAGCTGCAGATACACCTAATGACCCTGTCTAATTCATGAAAAACAGATGTACTTACTGACCCTATATAATAAAACACTCTGATGGTATCTTCTTTGCTCCAACAGCTGTTTTGTAGCACAGCTTAGCTCAGTTCTGAAGATCCCACTGGCACCAGCTGCAGATACATCAAATGACCCTGTCCAATTCATGAAAAACAGATGCACCTAATGACCCTACCCAATAAAAGACTCTAATGGCATCTTCATTGCTCAAACAGCTGTTTTATAGCTCAGTTCTGAAGATTCCCACAGGTGCCCAGCTACAGATACACCTAATGACCCTGTTTAATTAATTAAAAACAGATGCACCTACTAACCCTATCTAATAATTCACTCTGATGGCATCTTCATTGCTCTAACAGCTGTTTTGTAGCACAGCTTTACTCAGTTCTGAAAATCCCACCAGCGCCAGCTACAGATACATCTAATGACCCTGTCTAATTCATGAAAAATGGATGCACCTAATGACCCTGTCTAATAAAACACTCTCACGGCGTCCTGATTGATCCGACATCAAAGTTGTAGCACTCTGAAGATCCTATTGATACTAACTACAGATAAACCTAATGGCCCTGTCTAATTAATGAAAAACAGGTTTTATTAGACAGGGTAATTAGATGCATCTGTTTTTCATAAAGTAGACAGTGCCATTAAGTGTACCTGTAGCTGGTATCAATGAGATATTGAGAGTTGAGCTTAACATAATTGTGCTACAACCCAGCTGTCAGAGATTTTATTAGACAGGGTCAGTAGATGCATCTGTTTTTCATAAAGTAGACAGTGCCATTAAGTGTATCTGCAGCTGGTATCAATGGGATCTTCAGAGTTTGAGGTTAGCATACCTGTGCTATAACCCATCTCTCAGTGGTTTTGTTTGATAGGGTCATTAGGTGCATCTGACAACTAAGTTTTAGCAAAGTTCCATTAAGCTATGCTGAAGATCCCACTTTCAAGTTGCATTTGCACCTAATGACCATCTGTTTTATGAAAAACAGTTCAATCTATAAAAGTCAAATAAAAGATCCCTTTACCCAACTGTGTCAAAAGATCCCTTGACCCTATCAGGTCATCCCCATTGCCTTGACAGCTGTTTTATAGCCCAGTTCAGCTGCTCTATTCTCAGCTCTGCTGTGAATGCACAGGATAGCATCATCGTGCCCTGAAAATCTCCATGAGTCACCATTGAAATTTGGTGTTTGTAAATAGTAAGGAACATTGGTCAAATAATGGATCATAGTGACAACATTCAAAACTATCAATGGTCACCTCACCCATAAAAATATAAAAATACCCACATAGAAATATATATCTATTAAGAATCACACAGGAGAGCAGAGGGAGATGCCTGCAACACTGAGGAGAAGCAGGGTGCTGCTGGAAAATGTAGTTTTAGCAATTAGGAATAGGATTATTCAGTTCTGTGAAGGTGGATACACAGAAGGGTAAAAACAAAATGTTATCAAAAGACAGAGGGGGTTAAATTGACTACTTACTAAACTACTGCTAGAAACAAGCAAGCTAACACATCTGACAATAGATGCATATTTAACCCTTTATGGAACTGTCTTACACATGTATCATTAGAAAATGACCCATTGCTTCAATCTGGTTTGTCATGTTAGATGTATTTATGTTTACATTTTTAAGCTTTTTCTTATTTTTCATTTCCCTGTATTTTAAATAAATAAAAAAAAATCTTGCAATTTTCCCACTGGCCACTAGACCCGATATTAGAGTTCTGTTGGGCACGTGGACTTTAGCAGTAATAGATTGACTTAGAACTAATCCTACTAAATTGTATTGATCTATACATTAAGTGTGTTGTTATCAGGGTAAAAGTAATTTTGAGTTGTTCATTGTGTATCACGTGTTTTCTACTCTATATATAAAGGTGTTATCGGTCTTTGTAATTCTGTCTGTGACGATAATGAGACTGTTGAAAAGTTTTCTGTATAGAACAGAAAGAATGAGTCACGTATATGGCCTCTGTCACACATGAATTTTGGGAAGGTGCGGCGTGAGCCAAAACACACAACACACAGAGGTTTCACCTTGATAAACAAGGGGTAGACCAGTGACACTAACAATGGTAGTCCCTAGCACTAGTGAGAGGGAAGATGGACACCTCCTCATTTACATGCAACTGTACCCTGTACTCCTAGCCAGTCCCTATACAGGTTCCTCACCTGTTCCCGAGCAGGAACCTGAAGCCCTGAGGAACCCTACAATAGGCCTGGCTAGTGAGTGGACAGGTAAGGATCACTAGTCCCATCACTGCACTAAACAACACACAAGGGAAAGAAGACAAACAGGGGACTCAATAAAGGATAAATTCCGACGTTTTGGCTGCAGTCAGGCACTAGGAATGCAACCTACACCTCAACAGACAGTAACGGTTCCAACAGCTCCTTCCACCTCCAGGCCAAGTCTCAGACTGAAGATTCAGTATAACAAGGAGAAACTGACATTATCCTATTACACGCCAAAAGAAAGGAAACTACATTGAGAGCCTTGCATGGAAATGACTCTCTGGCCCTGAAACTGTCACTAGTCACATAATGCAGAGAGACAGCCATGACAGTCTTGTGGCCACTGTCAAAATTGTAAATTGTTTTTTTTGTGGGTTTTTTTTTATTTAATATGGATTTTTTTATTGTATGCATGAGACTATGCAACTTTTCTAGTCATGTTTGACCCCATTACCTGCAGCTTTGGTCAATTATACATATCTTGCTGCACTGCCCATATGTTTTTGTATACTTTATAGCTATTTTTTACATTATATAGATTATTTTGCATTTTTAAATACATTATTAAATTGTAAATAATGGCTCAGCTAATATTAAAGGAGTTGTTTATTACTGGATTCACTTTATTGCCCCATAAAAATAAATGTATACTCACCTCCCCTGTTCCTCTCCTATTCCCGGTTGGTCACATCATATTATTATCAATACTTTTTATTTTATATGGTTCCCTGAATTGATTAGGCATAGTGGACAACCCCTTTAATTTAGCATAATGTTAGATATTGACAATATCTCATCCAAGGGATCAATAAAAAGTCACCGCCCTGAAAAAAAAATCCCATAAAAAATGGTAACATCATTTTACGTATACGTTCAGTATTTTTTATTATTCCAGCAAAATGCATAAAAAAACTTAAAAAATAAAATAAATAATAATAATAATGATAGAGTCTTTTTTATTATTCAATATTTTTTATTATTCCAGCAAAATGCATAAAAAACTTAAAAAATAAAATAAATAATAATAAAAATAATAAAAATAATAATAATAATAATAGAGGCAATAGACATTCAGCCAGAGATTTCATTTCCATTGCAATATAGACTGATTGTGGAGACAGCTATTATTAGATTGTGATAAGTCATCCCCTTTATCATTTTATGGACGTATTCCCTCTCTATTTTTATTTTCCCCCAAATTGTGATCAGTTTCTAAAAAAGGCAACAAAAGCAAAAAAAAAAATCCCAAACCGATACCTGTCTTGTTGGATCCTCATCTTCTTTTCTCATCCATTCCAAAACAAAAATAAACAACTTTTTGTTATTACCATAAAAGTATATACAAAATGATATAAAGTCTCTTTGTGCTTTGTTTCCCCGCAGGGTGACAGCGGGGCGGCTGTCAGCGGACACAGTCGGGGCTCTGACGCAATCTTTCCTTCTCTGCTCGGCATTACAGGAAATCAAGTAACTGCTTTCTGTACTTTGTGAAATTATGGGGTGTCAGTTGTATGTATGTGCCGGAGGAGGCCGTGTAGGGCCTGATACAAAAAGGGTATGAACACAGAGTTTTTTGACAATTTTTTTGGAGTGAGTCTGTGTTGGAAAACAACTGAAAAATGAAGACATCATCAATATAAAAAAGCTTGAACGATGCTTCCTGTGTATTTTTATTGTGAAATTACTTTCTAGTCATATGTAGTATATAACCGTGTAGTATAAAAAACACTGCAACAACCATGCCAAAACCACTGGTGAAGCCGTCTTAGGAGGAGAGCAAAATACACTCCTTCTATGCCTTTTGAACTCCAAATTAATAAGATTTGTTTTACGAGCGCTCGGGAAATCAATACAGCACACACTGCTTAATATGGTGTATTCAAAGAATTCTCCCTTATTAGTACATGTGACCAGTTTATATAGGGTCACAGACAAAGGAAAAGTCCCCTTGGAACTATGAACCAATAAGAGCAGTTGGGGCGTGAATGGAAATGTGAAACTTGCCTGCCCATCAGTGTTAGCCAAACCCTATGACATCATTCGCTACGAGTATAAGACAAGATGGACACAATGAGAACAAAGTGGATTCTATTCTCTCACAAAAGTGACTGCTGACATCTACAAGACATGGTGTACACATGTCACGCCGGGGTGTACAGATGCTCAGTATGCGGTACAATACAGGGGTAACAACA
The DNA here is from genome assembly GCF_048569485.1 of Anomaloglossus baeobatrachus. NCBI lineage: Eukaryota > Metazoa > Chordata > Amphibia > Anura > Aromobatidae > Anomaloglossus > Anomaloglossus baeobatrachus. The sequence continues at coordinate 170,857,354 of NC_134362.1, forward strand.
GGAATGGTATAAAAGGAAGGCCCTGATGAAAGGAAGAGAGGAGCGGGGACACCACCTGCAACTCACCTGAGTCTGTACCCTAAGCTTCCTAAAGTCCCTATATGGGTCCTTCCCCCTGTCACTGTCACGTGTCTTGTTTGTCCTGGACTCATCCTGGCTAGTGAGAAGGCCAGTGAGATCACTAGTCTCACAACTATAATAATACAACAACAACACAAGTAAACGAGACAGAGGGAAAAAGACACAAAAAGGAAAACACTCCAAGTTTCTTTAATGCAGCAAAACACCATCTCTGCAATAGTCACAACTCCTCAGCTTCTTCCAGAGAAAGATTCCTTCCAAAGTGGTCAGCATAAGAATGAGAATCTATAACCGGCATCAGATGGTAAGACACGTGAGTTTTCATAGCAAAGGGGATTGGTCAAAAAGAGCTGCACCTGAGATTAAGGCTACAAAGGACAGTCAGATAGGAAAGAGTCCTTAACCCCTACAGTTCTAAAAGAAACTAGATTCATTCAAGCACAAGCTGAAGACCTACACATAGTAAGACCCGCAACACACATCCGTTTTTTTTGTACGTGTGCGGTACGTATTTGCACGTACTGGAGACACGGAGACACGGAGACCCATGTTATTCAATGGTAGATGGCACACACACGTAAAATCACACGGAACGTGTGTTTGTGTGGTAAGTACGTGTGTGCGCTTTTCTACAAGGACGACATGTCCGTTTTTGGCCGGCAGCACACAGGCACGGACCCGCTTTAGTCTATGGGTCTGTGCCTGCACGGACCGCACACGGAGTATGTCCGTGTTCAGCATGTATCGTCCGTGTCTGTTTTCCATCGCAAAATCTGAAACACTTGTTTCCAATCTATCAGGTCAATTGAAAGCAAACAACAACACCAGGATCTCATGATGAATGATTAAAATCGTTAATTGGGTAAGAATGCGGGCCTTTAAAAACGGACAGCACACGGACTGCACACGTACGTATTTTATGTCAATACGGACATTCCACACGCACACACGGCTCGCATACGCCATCACACGGATGCCATACGTAACGGAGAAATGCCCCTAAAAAACGGAACACGGACCCGAAAAACGGACCGTGAGACACGTACGTTTTTTTTGCGGAAGTGTGTTTTAGGCCTAAGGCATTGTGACCTTCTGATCCCAGACTCGCCAGAGATCTTCCCAGAGCAGGACAAATGCATAACAACACATGAGGGTACGTACACATGGCGTCTTTTACAGATGTATTAAACCTGGAGTCTGCTTGAACAAGCAACGAAAAGCACCATAAGAAATAGACTGTTGCGATACACATTAAGGGGAATCTGCCAACTAGTTTTTGTTATGTATTCTAAAGACAGCATGTTGCAGGGGTTAAAACATAGATTTCAGCTATGTCTCTCTTACTGTTGTTTACCTGCAATGTTTGTTTTAGCACCAAGAAATTATCATTGCTGGACCTCATTGCTTGGCAGTTTGGTACACCCTCTCCTGTGATTAGCAGCTCACTGTCTATAGACATGGTACATAGAAAGCCTGATGTGGGCGGAGTCAGCTTTCTGATAGAAAACTCTGGTGGTTCCACTGTTAGATAAACAATGTTGTAGTGAAGCGGTTACCACTCCACACGTCGTGTGCACATACCTTGGGAGTGTTTCCGCTCAGACTCTGCTCTAAACACTAGTATGCTTTTTTTTCATATTTTAAGTGAATTTTGACACTTTTTAGACATTAGTATTTTATTACAAAATATTATTATTTTTTTTTACTCTCTCCTAGCCTGCAAAATAACAATCTGAAAACTGATGACATGACTTCATTAGTTGAATTATTTTTGAAGATGGAGCACTTGAGACTTTTGGAGTAAGTGACGTGCAAAATATACATTTTATGAATTGCCTACAAATATAATATATGATATATTAGGGGGGGAAGGGTCTAAAAGGAGACGGACCTTCCTTAAAGCTGGATTTCATCCCGAAAGGGGTCGTCAAATTCTGTCTCTGAGAACAAAAGGATCAGACATGTTGAAATCCAATTGACTGATCCTTCTCTCCGCTGACATGTGCTGTCGACGGAGAATTAAAAAGCCACCATGCAGAGCAGATGATCAGCCAATCTTGCCAATATTGCCAGGTTTGGCCAATATTGATCTGCTGTGTATGGTGAAATTGATGGATCAGATTTCATTGTGTACTAAAGGCTCAACAATAAGGCATCCCGTTTAGGGGCCATGCTGAAAGATATTTCCCTATATCTGACAACACTAAGGTCTTCAGCTTCATGGAGCATTTTTTCATGTAATATTTCCTGGCAACCTTAGAAAGAAAGTCGTCATGTCCAACTTCCATGTACCGTTACTATCACAAAATGTAACTAATCTGCATGTAAGGAAAATGTGAAATCCGAGACAGTGAAATTTATGGCATAGTGTCATCTGTCTTGAAGGCATATTACCACGCTAGCAACTCCGCGCTGTCCTGCTTATCCCACCCAGCAGAGACGCTGGAGGTGCACTCACCATCCCGGCCACTCTGTGATGTCTCCAGTCTCCGCCACAGATTCCTGTTCCCATGGCCTACACATGCCACACAGGTCTCCTGGGTGCGCCCTTAGGGTGCGCGCACTCCCTCACCTCTTCTTAAATGTGCAGCATGCTTAATCTGGAAGTGCCTCTCGGCCTATGGCTGAAAAGCACTATTTACTTAAGGCATCCTCCCCCTTGGGGAGGTGGCCGAGCAACATTGTTAGTCCTGTACCTGTTAGCTCGTTGTGAGGTTCCTGTAATTGTGTTACGCCTGTTTGTACCCATACCTGACCTTCCTGCCTGAACGTATCTAGTCTGAACCTGAATCTGTCCTTCCCTATGATCCAATACTGCCTGAGTGCATGTACCCGAGTCCATCCTGAATCCCCCTTTTCTGATTCTGCTATCCAGTCTAAAGCAGGCATCTCATCCTCTTCTGCCTGTTACCTTGTGCTCCATACCTGCGTCCCTGACCCCTGGATCAGCTACTGCAGTATGGGGACTGCCCTGGAGTGGTACTTGGTGTCTACTGTCACCCAAGTCTAACCTAACCATCAGAGGCTCTAGTGAAAAATGATGAGCACTTAGTCACACCCCTCCAGGGTAAGCCCGGCCCGTGGCGCAGTTGGTCCGACTCCCACGTGCATGACAGATGACATATATTAATAAGTTATGCTATGACTTTATGAATAGTGTGAGTCTCACCTACTAATTCTAAAAAGGAAAGAAGCCACAATGCTATATAAATGCTGCGTTCCTCTTGGCCATGCTGTTGAAAGCACTGCAATCCTTTAAAGGGGGTGATCTCCTCTCGTACATTTATTACATCTACTGCATTATTCCATCAATAGATCCCTTTTCTGTCTCAAAATCAAGGTCTTATGTGTTGTTTAGCGCCAGGGTCCCTGAAGGGACACCAACTTACTCACCACCCCGGCCGGGTCGTACCCTCCCAGGCACTCTCCCGGCCATCCACATGTGCATGCAACCCAGGTCTCCCGGGAGTGTGCTTAGGACACCAGTCCTTCTCTTAAAGGGCTGGCACGTGCTTTTCAGGAAATGCCTCTTGGCCTCTGACTGATAGGCACTATGTATTTAAGGCACCCTCCCATTTGGGGAGGTACCTGCGCAACACCTTTAGTTAGTCAGTGTCAGTGTCCTGTCTGGCATGTGCTCACAATTACATGTGATGGGATTACTCATTTAATTTTCTAGAATGGGTGGAGATACCAGAGGTTAGGCCCCCATGGTCATAAAGTATTGGCTTTTCATACTGATGTGCCATCGCTTTAAAATTATAGGACTACCCATATATAAATAATTAATGTTCAAGATAAATAATCATTTCTTTCTTTTCGATTCCCCAGTCTTAGCCACAATGACCTGAATATGACAAGTATTCTTAAACTGCTCAAATCAGCTGTTAATTGTCCCAGCATAACGGATATCCAAATAATGTGAGTAGTGGCCTCTATTAACAATTAAACTGAATTAACTAATTAAAATGAATGAGATAATAGATATTGTTTTTCCGTTTCTGTTCTACAGAGGAGATTCTGCCACCGCCATCTTCTCCTCGATGCCTCTCCCAGAATTAATAAGGTAGACATAAAAGTCAAAAATATCTGATTACCATAAAAGATGTGGGAAACCTCTGTTACTTGATGTACTGCCAACACTGTGAAGTGCCAGGTTACACCTCCTACAATACTCTATGGACAGAGAAGGAGGCTTGAGGAACAGAGTAAATAAATAGAGGGAGACAGAAATATTGAGCTGAGCTTTCTAACAAGTCTTTTAACTCATCCCAGAGCTGGATTCACATCTACACTGCTCTGTATTACTGTATAATATCCTCCATGTTGCTGCTTCTACTTTCTTTGTTTAATCCTTGGAATAAAGAGTAGGAATTGATCCCTGTGTGGTGTAATGTGTATGGCACAGATTTTAGCACAAATAAGGAATTTAGTTCAGCTCACCACTCCAAAGCAGGTATCTCCAACTTCTGGTCCGGTGCACGGAACAAGTGATTTGGCTTCCACAGCTGAATAATCAGTCACATCAAGAGGAACAAGGGAGGAGAGAAGATCCAGCACCGACGTAATAAAAAAAATCTTTATTCAAAATTCATAAAAAAGGTAATTCCAACCAAGTGCAGAAGATATTTACGCTTGACGCGTTTCGGAGAAAGTAGACTCCTTATTCATAAGCAACATTGCTTATGAATAAGGAGTCTACTTTCTCCGAAACGCGTCAAGCGTCAATATCTTCTGCACTTGGTTGGAATTACCTTTTTTATGAATTTTGAATAAAGAATTTTTTATTACGTCGGTGCTGGATCTTCTCTCCTACCCTCCTCCTCTTGATGTGACAGATTTTAGCAGCTACTCCCCACCCACCAGCTCAGAGTCAAGTTGAAAATTTAAGGGAACCTGCCATTAGACTTATGCTACCAAAACCACGTGTGGCATGAATTAAAGCCTTGCTGCTCAATTGCGGCCAGATATGTTATACTCAGAAACATCATGGCGTCTCAGAGAAGACATACTTTAAACAGCCGACTGGGCACTATATGTCTCGAGTGACTAGTCCAATGCAGTCGTTGGCCAAATATTTTCCACCTCACGCCAGTTCATTGTCAGGTCTCTCCTTATGCAGCCCAGCATCTCATAGTAGCATATACCTGACCGCTATTGTGCAGTCAGTCTCTTAATCATGCTGCACATGGTTCGGGGAGCTTGATTGTGATAACAGGTTCTCTTAAAGCTTCCCTTTATGAGATTGAGCTTACAGATAGGAAAAATAGTGAAAATGCAGGATACCAGTCATATACTCACCAGCTAAAGAAAATCGACAGAAATTGGCGGGATTACGGTGGCAGTCTTGCAACGCTGGGGTCAAATCCCGCAATGGACAATATCTGCAAGCAGTTTGTATATTCTCCTTGTGTTTGCATGGGTTTCCTCCGGGTTCTCCAGTTTCCCCCACACTACAAAGACATCCTGATAGGGAATTTTGATTGTGAGCCCCAATGGGGACAGTGGTGATCACATCTGTAAAGCGCTGCGGAATTAATAGCGCTATATAAGTGAGTAAAATAAATATGTTTATGTCACGCTAGGTACAGGGAAGTGCCAAGCGAAAGGGAAGGAAAACGTGGTGTCTAGGGAAAGAGAAGATGGTGACCCCTGACCAAACCTACTGCTGGGCCCTGGGGTCTCTCACCACCCTAGATAGTTTCCGCACCTATACGCCGAGTTGGATACCTGACCCTAGGTATCCCTAGTGCTGGGCCCTAAATAGGGAACAGATAGGATGAGCTCTTTGTCAACCCCACTAAACACTAAAGAAGACACAAGGAGGACCCACAGGGAAAATGCATGGACTACTTATTCTCATATGACTCAAAAACAGGAGGAGATGAGTAAAGATGCTTCAAACAATATGTATTTTTCATGCGTATTTATTAATAAATTTCCTATATCAAAAACATGATGAAAAAATACATATGCAATTATATACCAAATGTAGACAAGAAAAGGCTAAGAGGAGAGATCTTAAAAAGGTACATGCATAACCTGCAAGAACTCATACAGAGAGTCCTAAAAATCCAAATATCATATCACACAGTTCCAAATATGCACAAAAATATGCACCATGTGTCAACTGTTGACGTGGATGCCCAGCAGTTGCACAATGAATGGTTATACTCAAGATCTACTTATGCCTGCTATATGGAGCCACAAGGCTTGTCTTAATCCAGAGAGCCAAAATTTATTTGATTAATGTAGGAATATCAGACAGCCACAATTGTGTACAAATACCCCAAAATTCACACAACAAATGACTATGCCCGGGGTCTGCTTGATCGTGCCAGTATAAGGAAAAGACCGTATATTAAATGACTATCAATTTATGTATCGATTAACCTCAGCAGGATCTCAGATACCAGGGCACAATGACTTGTCTAGTCAATCTCAGGCCAACCACAATTGTATGCATCTAAACAAATTCATGACCACAAAGCTTACATGAATCATTATGCATCATATAGCAGGCACATTAAGTATCCTAGAGTAGTTATAAAGGGGCCCTGTCCCTGCACAGCCAAATATTGCCAAGCATTATAATTTGTACTCAAAAAATTCACATCGTAAGAGGAATAAAATCAAGGCAATCAAGGCATATGCACAGCAGGAGCCCCGTGCACATTATATTCAACAGGAGAGTCACGCTAGTAGATAAAAGGCGCATAAAGAGGAACTATATGAATCCCAATAATAATGATGGCTGCAAGGGGGTCCTGTCCCCACACTGCACAATACCGCTGAAAGCCTCTGTATTGCACTTTAAATCATTTATATGAAAACTAAATCACAGCAGTAACGGCAAATGCGCACAGGAACCCCGTACATACCATCCTCAGCAAAAAGATACTGGCAGGTTAGTCAGATGAGAAGGGGTTAATCCCCAAGAGAACCTCCAACGTACGTTTCACAAAACCACTTGTGTATTGTTGCTTCGTCAGGGAGTGACTGATCATAAGAACCGGCATGTTTAAATAGCCGCCCGTCCCGTGGAATCAGCTGTATCCTGTCAGGGCATTCAAGCAGCGCATGCGCACATGGCGCCACCGAGATCCGGAAACCCCACCAGGCCGTCACGGCATCAGCGCGTGCGCGGGAGCGGAGACGCGTCTCCATGGCACCCGCGCACGCGCACACGCCACCCAAGACGGCCGGAGGGAGGCGGACCCGAGGCACAATGCGCACACGCGCACATCCGTGACAGGGAGCGTCACATGTATCAGATCTGGACGTACTGCATTTGCATATAATGTAAGTGCAAACCCTCAATACATCTTAAGAACCCATTGTCCCGATGTTTATAACAAAATGGATAAACATTATTACACACACAGCACAATATGCATTGTACATCGATAGCAAATTACATAAGAAACACAAGGGAAGGAAAACGTGGTGTCTAGGGAAAGAGAAGATGGTGACCCCTGACCAAACCTACTGCTGGGCCCTGGGGTCTCTCACCACCCTAGATAGTTTCCGCACCTATACGCCGAGTTGGATACCTGACCCTAGGTATCCCTAGTGCTGGGCCCTAAATAGGGAACAGATAGGATGAGCTCTTTGTCAACCCCACTAAACACTAAAGAAGACACAAGGAGGACCCACAGGGAAAATGCATGGACTACTTATTCTCATATGACTCAGATAGAAGTTCAGCAAAGCTTCAGCAACTATACCACAGAAGAGTACAAGCCACCTGCTTGCATCCAGAGCTAGAATGAACCAAATAATATCACCAGCACCAGTCCAGGGAAAGAAGGGATATTTAAGCACAAGAGGAATACTGATAATCAGCAGCTGAATGTATGGGATGAGCTCTTCATCAACCCCACTGAACACTATAGAAGACGCATGGGGGAAAGCATGAACTACTTATCCACAGATGACACCGGTAGAAGTTCAGCAATGTTTTCAGCAACGATGCTTCAAAGAAGTACAAGCCACCTGCTTGCAACCAAGGCTTGAATGCACTGACAAATATCACCAGCACTAGTCCAGGGAAGGAAGGAGTATTTAAGCTCCAAGAGAATGCTGATGATCAGCAGCTGGGTGGAAGTCAAGCTCCTGCTGAATGCAAAAGGTGACTCACATCAGGATGGTCCTAGCCTCTAATATTGAAAACCTTAACATATGTATAATGAGGTGAATGTAAATAAGGGCTGAGCAGGACCAGGGTCCATCATGGAGACCCAGCAATGGTAAGATATATAAATGTAGTGTCCAGCTCAAAGAATCGGAGGCCTCACCCTTTTTTGCATTACTGTAAAAAAACACATCCCCCCCCAAAAAAAAAAAAGAATTAGAATATCAGTTTGTATACGTGCAATGTGTAGGAGCATATAATCACCAGCTGTAGTGTTATTACTTCTGAAAAGTCACTTGACGCTATAGTTACCCTTTAAGCGGATGAGATATAATATTATATTATGTCTTATTTCAGCTCTCCAAAGGTCAAAAAAGCAAGAGAAGAAAATAAGGATATCAAAGTGAAAAAACTGAGGTGAGATACAAGAACTCTGTGAATGTATTGGAGAAAAGGTAATTTAAAGGGGTTGTCCACTACTAAGACAACCACTTCTGATTCCACATCCAAAGCCTATAATTGCCTCCTGTACTGGCGTCCTTCTATCCCTTCTGTCCGGGATCACCGCGCCGAGGTTCATATGGGGTTGTGACATCACATGAGCTCCGCGTCCAATCAGCACCAGCTTCCTTCTCCCCACCTTCGGACCAAACGAGTTAACAGGAAGTGAGCTCAGTGGCTGCTCTCACTTCCTGTTGATTGTTCGTTTGGTCCGAAGGCGGAAAGAGAAGGAATAATGGCAGAGAAGGACAAAACCCAAAAGCAGCCACCTATCCATGCGCAGCTATATAGATGACGTTCCTATCTCAGATAGAAGTACCACGGCCCTATTTGTACAAATAAGACAGAAAAAAAAATAAAAAAATGAGCCTGATCATAAGTTGGTATATGTGCAATATATATGTGTGTGTAAAAAAATAACACAAAATTAACATATAACCTATAGTAAGTAAATAAAGACATAGCAATAGTAGTTCATTTTGTCTTTTTTTTTTGGGCAGCCTTCCCTATATAAGCATGACTACACAGATAGCTGTCAATCACTGATAAGGACCGCCTACTGGACCCCAAAGTCAAGAATATTTTTTAGAAATACAGTTTTCACATACCCTCTAATACAGGGATAGACACTGGTCATTTACTACTTAAAGTATGTCCTTTAGTTATTAAAACCCCTAGGTAGACGCATGCATATATAAGCTCCACCGTTATATACGTGACATATTTAAGACTGCTTTGTTTTATCTTCTATTTTGACTTTTTTTTTTGCTTATTTATACTCTCCAGCCTTGAAAACTGCAACCTGACCTCTGAAGATATCCCTCAGCTGGCTGAGATACTCACAGGCCCCCGATTTACTGACGTAAAGTATGGAAATAATACCATTTTCGCATATGAGGCTCATCAAGTTGCCATCTTAAAAAAATAATTAAATACATCTGTTTAACTGTTTTAGTTTTTTACTGTGCTTTTGATAATGCTGTAAAATCCCATGATGGATAATATCTTCTTGTGGGAGCAGAGTGTGCATATTTACTGCAGACAAACTTTTATTTCCTAGGAAAAAAAACTATTTTGGGCATGATGAATCCCATATGAGGCACTATTTTTTCCTATTAAGATTTACATGATCTTATACTCTGGCAAAACGTAGTGCAGGGCTCAAGGGGGTGGATCATGACAAAAGGATTCAATTATAATGTCTACCTTTCCTGGTTTAATATCCCATATCTGGATATAATGTTCCCCATCCTGGTGTAATGACTCCATCCTGTGCCCCTTCCTGGTGTAATGTCTCCTTTTCTTGGTATAATGTCCTCTATCATGCACCCCTTCCTGGTGTAATGTCTCCCTTTACTGTAAAATGTTCTCTAACATGTGTCCCTTCCTGGTATAATGTCTCCATTTCCTGGTATAATGTCCTCTATCATGAGCCCCTTCCTGGTATAATGTCTCCCTTTGGTAAAATGTCCTCTATCCTTGGCCCCTTCCTGGTATAATGTCTCCCTTTCCTGGTACAATGTCCTCTATCCTGGGCCCCTTCCTGTTATAATGTCTCCCTTTCCTAGTATAATATCCTATAACCTTGGCCTCTTCCTGGTATAATGTCTCCCTTTCCTGGTATAATGTTATCTATCCTGGGTATTTTCTGGTATAATGTCTCTCTTTCCTGGTCTAATGTCCTCTATCCTGGACCCCTTCCTGGTATAATGTCTCCCTTTCCTGGCATAATGTCATCTATCCTGGCCCCCTTCCTGGTAAAATGTCTCCCTTTTCCTGGTATAATGTCCTCTATCATGCACCCCTTGCTGGTGTAATGTCTCCTTTTCCTCTATAATGTTCTCTAGCATGGGTCCTTTCCCGGTATAATGTCTCCCTTTCCTGGTATAATGTCCTCTTTCCTGGGCCCCTTCCCAGTATAATGTCTCCCTTTCGTGATATAATGTCCTCTACAGTCATATGAAAAAGTTTGGGCACCCCTATTAATGTTAACCTTTTTTCTTTATAACTATTTGGGTTTTTGTAGCAGCTATTTCAGTTTCATATATCTAATAACTGATGGACTGAGTAATATTTCTGGATTGAAATGAGGTTTATTGTACTAACAGAAAATGTGCAATCCGCATTTAAACAAAATTTGACCGGTGCAAAAGTATGGGCACCTTAACATAAAAGTGACATTAATATTTTGTAGATCCTCCTTTTGGAAAAATCACAGCCTCTAGTCACTTACTGTAGCTTTTAATGAGTTCCTGGATCCTGGATGAAGGTATTTTTGACCATTCCTGTTTACAAAACAATTCCAGTTCAGTTAAGTTTGCTGGTCGCCGAGCATGGACAGCCGCTTCACATCATCCCACAGATGTTCAATGATATTCAGGTCTGGGGACTGGGATGGCAATTCCAGAACATTGTAATTGTTCCTCTGCATGAATGCCTGAGTAGATTTGGAGCGGTGTTTTGGATCATTGTCTTGTTGAAATATCCATCCCCTGCGTAACTTCAACTTCGTCACTGATTCTTGCACATTATTGTCAAGAATCTGCTGATACTAAGTTGAATCCATGCGACCCTCAACTTTAACAAGATTCCCGGTGTCGGCATTGGCCACACAGCCCCAAAGCATGATGGAACCTCCACCAAATTTTACTGTGGGTACCAAGTGCTTTTCTTGGAATGCCGTGTTTGTTTGCCTCCATGCATAATGCCTTTTTGTATGACCAAACAACTCAATCTTTGTTTCATCAGTCCACAGGATCTTCTTCCAAAATGTAACTGGCTTGTTCAAATGTGCTTTTGCATACCTCAGGCGACTGTTTGTGGCGTGCTTGCAGAAACGGCTTCTTTCGCATCACTCTCCCATACAGCTTCTCCTTGTGCAACGTACGCTGTATTGTTGACCGATGCACATTGACACCATCTGCAGCAAGATGATGCTGCAGGTCTTTGGAGGTGGTCTGTGGATTATCCTTGACTGTTCTCACCATTCTTCTTCTCTGCCTTTCTGATATTTTTCTTAGCCTGCCACTGTTGGGCTTAACAAGAACTGTACCTGTGTTCTTCCATTTCCTTACTATGTTCCTCACAGTGGAAACTGACAGTTTAAATCTCTGAGACAAATTTTTGTATCCTTCCCCTGAACAACTATGTTGAATAATGTTAGTTTTCAGATAATTTGAGAGTTGTTTTGAGGAGCCCATGATGCCACTCTTCATAGGAGATTCAAATAGGAGAACAACTTGCAAGTGGCCACCTTTAATACCTTTTCTCATGATTGGATACACCTGCCTATGAAGTTCAAAGCTCAATGAGGTTACAAAACCAATCTAGTGCTTCAGTAAGTCAGTAAAAAGTAGTTAGGAGTGTTCAAATCAAGAAATTGATAAGGGTGCCCATACTTTTGCACCGGTCAAATTTTGTTTAAATGCGGATTGCACATTTTTTGTTAGTACAATAAACCTCATTTCAATCCAGAAATATTACTCAGTCCATCAGTTATTAGATATATGAAACTGAAATAGCTGTTGCAAAAACCCAATTTGTTATAAAGAAAAAAGGTTAACATTAATAGGGGTGCCCAAACTTTTTCATATGACTGTATCATGTGCCCTTCCTGGTATAATGTTTTCCTTTCCTGGTATAATGTCCTCTATCCTCTGCCCCTTTCTGGTATAATGTCTCCCTTTCCTGCTACAATGCCCTCTATCCTTGGCCCCTTCCTGGTATAATGTCTCCTTTCCTGGTATAATGTACTCTATCCTGGGTCCCTTCCTGGTATAATGTCTCTTGTTCCTAATATAATGTCCCCCATCCTGGAATAATGTCCTCTATCCTCTGCCCCTTTCTGGTATAATGTCTCCCTTTCCTGCTACAATGCCCTCTATCCTTGGCCCCTTCCTGGTATAATGTCTCCTTTCCTGGTATAATGTACTCTATCCTGGGTCCCTTCCTGGTATAATGTCTCTTGTTCCTGATATAATGTCCCCCATCCTGGAATAATGTCCTCAATCCTGGGCCCCTTCCTGATATAATATATTTTCCTGATACACTGTCCCCTATCATGATATAATGTTCTCCATCTTGGCCCCTTTCTTGGTATAATGTTTCCCTTTTCATGGTATAATGTCCCCATCCTTGTATAATGGTCTATATTCTTGGTCCCTTCCAGTAATAATGGCCCTGTTCTGCTGTTCTTCAACAAATTCAAAATAAACGATTATTCGTACCTTTCCCGGGTTTCATGACATGCGATCTTCTTTTTAGTAACTGGTGCAATAGCAGGCAAATTTCTTCAGTGTGTAAGTGATGGGCAGCACATGATGTCACTGCCACATACCCCCTATGAATGGCACACCTGAAGCGACCGGTGGTAGGGCCGCGGGTGTGTGTGTATGCTCTATTCCAACAAAATCCCCATACTCAGATTTTACCGGTTGTAACATTTCTTTACTAGGAAACATATTTATAATACAATCAACCGAACTATCTGCGCACATGTGTATAGTGGAGTCCCCGGATCTACACTCTTTCCGGGTACGCAGCAAAAAGAAAGGAAGAAAACAACAAAGAAATGGCAGCAACTTTCCCTAACTTTCCCTACAATCACGTACCAGTCTATCCCAGAAGAAGATGCCGCTCCCACGTCGCAGGCCTGGAGTCTCACGATGATGGGTCCCGGTGCAGCGCTGAAGGGATGCAGCTCCTCGGTCTTTTCCTTTGATCTTCTCCCGCTGGTAACGGATTCTAGTCAGTCTTTTAGTCCCGGGGCACACCGAGCAGAAGAAGGGAGGTCACGGCCCCTGTACTTGCACTCAGGGTGCGATGCTCTGCAGTCAAGTTGTCACAGCCCCTGGATTTGCACTCCGGGCGCGATGCTCTGCAGTCCGGGGATGGCAGGAACCACTTCCACAGGGTGATTCCTCCAAGAATCCGGTGGCAAAAGAGCCCTGTGTTCAGAGAGACCACACGCAGCTCTCTCCTGGCTAAGCTCCGGGGCTGAATGATTTTCCCGCACTTTCTCTTCCTGGTTAGAACACACAAACTGCTGGAGGGGATTTCCCATCTCTGTGTTTGTGATTGCACAGTCTGACACTGCCCCCTTGTGGGCAAGGGCTGAAGCAATATTCAAATCCATTTCTACATTAATGATGCAGTCTGAATTGTTGATCCCATTACATACCCCCCCACTTAAAGGTTGGCAGTCCCTGTCAACTACCGTCGGTTCCCAGGCAGCAATGACTGCAGATGTCACAGGGGTTGGTTGAGAAGTGGGCCATACATACTGGTCCCTTTAAGACCTCCCGGGCGGGATCCCAGCAGTGGTGCGGTCAGTGCGTCTCAAGGGTCGGTTGTTCCCCTCTCCGTCACTGTCTTTACGCCCCACTTCAGTCAGCACTCCGGGGGAAGAACTGGGTTGTGTAGGTGGGTCACCGGTCTCAGAGTCGACGTGATCACTATGCTGGGAAGCGTCCGTGACGTCAGTCGTGTTGGCAGCGTCACCCCCTCTGGGTACTGTGGTAGGGGAGTCAGGCTGGGATCGGCAGGGACGCAACATATTTCGGTGCACAGTGCGAATGTTGCGACTGTCTTCACCCTGCACTCGGTATACATGCCCGTTGGGGTAGGGGCGTTCGATTACCCGGTAGACTTCAGTCTCCCACTTGGCTCAAAGTTTCCCTTGTGGCTTCTTGATACGGAGCAGGACTAGCTGTCCCAACTTCAAGGGTTGCTCTTGCACAGGGAGTGGGTCAGCATGTATCTGGCCCCGGATTTGTTGGCTCACCAGCCAGTGTACAGTCTCCATCTTCTGTCGGTGAGCATTTAGCCAGGAGGGGTAGTTATGGCAGACATCCTCTCCAGGGCGGAATAGGTTCAGGTCATGGACCCCTTTTCCGGGGCGGCCAAAGAGAAGGGTGTGTGGGGTGTAACCAGTCACGGAGTGGACCTGTTTGTTGTAGGCCCATACTAGATCGGGAAGGAATTGGGGCCATTGGTCTTTCTTATCATCGGCCAAGGTGCGGATCAGCTGGAGTAGAGTCCGGTTAAAGCGTTCACATGCACCGTTCCCTTGTGGGTGGTAAGGAGTGGTCCTCGACTTCTGGATCCCATACATCCGATGCAGCTCTTCGATGACTCGGCCTTCGAAACAAGCCCCCTGGTCGGAGTGCAACCTCTCCGGACACCCATAGACGTGGATGAACTGTCGACAGATGGCCCGCGCAGCCGATTCAGCCGTCTGGTCTTTGGTAGCAACAGCGACAGCGAATTTTGTGAAGTGATCCACCATGACTAGGCAGTACTGATAGCCACTGCTCGCCGTCCCAATCAGCAGATAGTCCACCATCAACAGCTCAAGGGGCCTGGATGTTTTAATTGTCTGGACAGGTGCACGCTGCTCAGGGGACTTGTGTAGTTCACAGGTGCGACAGGTCTGGCAGACGTCTTCAACCAGCTTGCGGAGCCCCGGACAATAGATGGACTGTTGAATCCACCGAAAGGTCTTGTCTATTCCGAAGTGTCCATTCCTTTTGTGGGCTTGGGCCACCATCTCACGGGCCAATTGATCAGGCACCACAACTTGTGTGAATTCCTCCAGCATGTGCGACAGGAGAACCTTCCGGTATAGCACTCCTTCTCTCAGAATCAGCCGGTCCCACTGACTGAGCAGGGTCAAGGTCCCGGTAGACAGTCGTGCCCGTATATCGGCGGGAGGCTTCTGCTGCCGCTTCACCCATTGTTTGAGTAGAGCCCATTCAGGGTTCTGGTCCTGGAGTCTGCACCACTCCTGGGGTGGTAAGGCGACCCCCACTGGAGTTCCAGCATCGCCCACAACGAACTGGCGGTAATCCATCATCTGTTGGGCGAGCTTTGCAAAGTCAGGCGTCTCGTCCCCTTCTAATTCTTCATCCCGGTCTCGGTTGAGTAAGGGGTATGACACTCTAGACAGGCTGTCCGCATTTTGATTATCAGCTCCAGCCCTATATTTGATCTTGTAATTGAACTTGGAGAGCCGAGCCATCCAACGCTGCTCCATGACTCCGAGCTTCGCATTTTCTAAGTGGGCCAACGGGTTGTTATCGGTCAGGACTAGTACTTCAGCCCCCGTGAGGTATCCTGCAAATTTCTCCGCCATAGCCCACGTTAGGGCCAACAGCTCCAGCCGGAACGAGCTATAATTGGTGGGGTTCTTCTCGCCCTCATGTAGGGACCGACTGGCATAGGCTATGACCCGTTCCTTCCCTTCTTGGACCTGTGAAAGTACTGCCCCTAGACCCTGTAGACTGGCATCGGTGTGTAGTTGGAAGGGCAGGTTGTAGTCCGCATATGCCAGGATGGGGGGAGACGTTAAGGCACCCTTTAGGGCTTGGAAGGACTGTTCCTGGCTGGGTCCCCAGCTGATGGGTCGTCCTCTGGGGCTGTTGGTGGTCCCTCGAAGCAGGTCATGCAAGGGTGCAGCAAGCCGGGCGAAGTTTTTGACGAACCGGCGGTAGTAGCCGGCCAACCCCAGGAAAGCCCTGACCTCTTTGACGTTCATGGGCTGCGGCCAATCCCGTACGGCGGCTATCTTCTCTGAAGATGGCTGGACACCTTCGGCTGAGATCCGGTGGCCCAGGTAATTGATCTCGGGCTGCAGAAGACGGCACTTGCTGGGTTTCAACTTCAGGCCATGTTCTCTCAACCTACTGAACACACGGCCCAGCTGCTGCAGGTGTTCTTCAAATGTGGCCGAATAGACTACAATGTCGTCCAGGTAGATGAGGGTGAAGTCGAAGTTGAAGTCTCCCAAGCAGCGCTCCATCAGCTGCTGGAAAGTCCCCGGCGCGTTGTTCAGACCAAAGGGCATCCGGTCGAACTCGTACAGGCCCATGGGTAGGATGAAAGCAGTCTTCTCTCTATCTTTCTCGTGCATAGGTACCTGCCAATATCCGCTGGCCAGATCCAACGAAGAGAAGTATTTGGCTTTCTTCAGGGCTGTCAGGGATTCTTCGATCCTTGGCAAAGGGTATGAGTCTCGGATGGTGCAAGCATTCAAATGGCGGTAGTCCACACAGAACCTCAGGGACCCGTCCTTCTTCTTGACTAACACCACCGGTGCAACCCAGGGGCTCTGGCTTTCTCGTACCACTCCAGCGTGTAACATGGAATTCAGGAGATTTTTCACTTCTTGGTATTGCTGGGGAGGTATTTGGCGGTACCTTTCACGGATAGGAGCAGTGTCACCTGTGGGGATTTCGTGCTTGATACTGGTGGTGCACCCAAAGTTGGTGTCATGCCGGGCAAAGGACGCCTGATGCTCTTGAAGTAGCTCTTCCACCTGGGACACCTCCCGTTTGGAGTATTGAGATACGTCCAACTGACACTTCTCTCGTAGTTCTCGCCCCGCGTTGGTGTCACCCGCGACAGCGGCCATGGCAGAGACCGTCACTGTCCAATCTCCCTCTGTAGACGGTACAAACTGGAGGGGGCTCATAGGGTTCACCTCTTCGGTTAGAGCGTAGACTCGGGCGAGCTGTGTCCCGGCTTCTAGGTCAACGCTCACGTTAGCCGTGTTGCCCAGCCTGACAGGAATTCTTCCC
Source organism: Anomaloglossus baeobatrachus (assembly GCF_048569485.1). Classification (NCBI taxonomy): domain Eukaryota; kingdom Metazoa; phylum Chordata; class Amphibia; order Anura; family Aromobatidae; genus Anomaloglossus; species Anomaloglossus baeobatrachus. Next base: position 170,874,646 of record NC_134362.1, read on the forward strand.
TTTCTCACTACTGCTAGAGTTCGAGCGACTAGTGGATTCAGCTTCCCTTCCTTCGGGGTGCGCGGCTCAATCAGCACCTCCACGCCTTCAAGCTGTCTCGTGGTGCTAAGGGGTAGTGAGATAACTGTCTCTTTCCCAGCCGGTAAGGTGATCCTAGTATGGCGGGGTACGGTGATCATGGCCAGCGGCAGTTGTTCTTCTGTCATTCGCTGGAGGTTGCAGGTCCGGACCACTTGCTAAAAGGCACGGCGGGTGGCCCTATGTGCGGTCACTTCTTGCCAGTACTTGGGCCCCTTCTTGGTAAACAACACCAGATTCAGGTCTTTCAAGATGTTCATCCCAATAATCATGGGCGTCTCTGATCCAAAGCCTTCCCCGACCACGATTATCCCTCTCTTCCCGAGATCTTGGCCACAGATTTCGGTGTTCATCCAGGCAACTCCCGTCACCGGAATGGGTAGATTATTGGCTGCTTTGATCTTGATGGCGGTATCAGGGTCATAGGCAACCCGCGGCTTTAGACACTCTTCGTAGAACTGCTCAGAGATGGTAGATACCTGAGACCCAGTATCCATTAACCCTTGTACGGCGATCCCTTCCAGTAATACTTCCAGGGTGGGGCTATTTGATGCAAGTTTGTTCCGTGGCTGGCTCTGTTTTCCTACACCCCTCTCTTTGGCGTCCCCTGCCGAGTGAGCCTCTTTGGCAGGGGCGTCTAGTTTAAAGGCGGCCGCTGTTGTGGGACATGGCTTGCTGGTTCTGGTCGATCGGACTGCAGATGAACTTGAAAGTTCTGGGGGCAACGGTTGGCCCTATGGCGGGGATCGCCGCATGTCCAGCATCTTCCCATCGGCCGGCTGGGTTGTTGTCTCGCTTGCCGGCCCGCCTGTTGGTCTAGGGTGAGCTATAACACCTGTTTCTGCAACTCTGACACCATCTGCTTCAGTTCTTCCGTGTTGCTGGTCGGAGTCCCGATACCAGATATGGACCTGCAAGCCGCGGTATATGTCTGTCTCTCCACGACAGGTCCCCTTGAACGTTCTATAGCTTCTTGTTTGACCTCAGCGAATGTAAAGGCCGGATTTATCCGGAGTAGATCTTGCAACGAGCGGTTAAGGTACGGGTCTCTCAATCCGGTCACGAACTGATCTCTCAACACCAGGTCACGGGCACCCGTACTAGCTATCTGTTCTTCGTTTCTACAGGCTTGTTCTAGTAGCACTTGAAGGGCATTGGCATATTGAGGAATGTCCTCCGACTCGAGCTGAGTACGCCGGAAGAACATATAGCGCAATGTTCCCGCATATGTGGTCGGCCCATAGGTGTTCTCCAGCACCCGCACCAAGTCATCCAACGTACGCTGGCCCCTAACCGTCTCCAGCCTGACTGTCGTCCACGCTTCCCCCTCTAATGTTAGCATGGCCATTTCCTCTAAGGTCTTAGGATCAGTGTTATACATTTCCCCCACTATCTTAAGCTGTTCAGTCCATTCAGTTACAGGATAGTTCCGTCCGTCAAACTTTCTCACCTGATTGACAATAGACGGCGGGGGAGCTGTCCGGTTATAAGTTACTACCGGGGGATGATTTTGTTGGTCACACATCCTGCCGACTACGCCACATGAAGCGACCGGTGGTAGGGCCGCGGGTGTGTGTGTATGCTCTATTCCAACAAAATCCCCATACTCAGATTTTACCGGTAGTAACATTTCTTTACTAGGAAACATATTTATAATACAATCAACCGAACTATCTGCGCACATGTGTATAGTGGAGTCCCCGGATCTACACTCTTTCCGGGTACGCAGCAAAAAGAAAGGAAGAAAACAACAAAGAAATGGCAGCAACTTTCCCTAACTTTCCCTACAATCACGTACCAGTCTATCCCAGAAGAAGATGCCGCTCCCACGTCGCAGGCCTGGAGTCTCACGATGATGGGTCCCGGTGCAGCGCTGAAGGGATGCAGCTCCTCGGTCTTTTCCTTTGATCTTCTCCCGCTGGTAACGGATTCTAGTCAGTCTTTTAGTCCCGGGGCACACCGAGCAGAAGAAGGGAGGTCACGGCCCCTGTACTTGCACTCAGGGTGCGATGCTCTGCAGTCAAGTTGTCACAGCCCCTGGATTTACACTCCGGGCGCGATGCTCTGCAGTCCGGGGATGGCAGGAACCACTTCCACAGGGTGATTCCTCCAAGAATCCGGTGGCAAAAGAGCCCTGTGTTCAGAGAGACCACACGCAGCTTTCTCCTGGCTAAGCTCCGGGGCTGAATGATTTTCCCGCACTTTCTCTTCCTGGTTAGAACACACAAACTGCTGGAGGGGATTTCCCATCTCTGTGTTTGTGATTGCACAGTCTGACACTGCCCCCTTGTGGGCAAGGGCTGAAGCAATATTCAAATCCATTTCTACATTAATGATGCAGTCTGAATTGTTGATCCCATTACACACCTACATCAGTTGCTGGCCTCTGATAGGCCGGTGGTGTGTATTGCAGTGCAGGGACCCATGTGAGTCTCTGCGTCTCCAATACATTCCAGGCAGAATCCGCCTGAAAAATTTGCTGTATGTACGTATACACAAAATCCGCTCCAGGAAATGCTCTCACTTTTTTTTTACATTTCAGCTTATCTGGTAATGCCTTTGGAAATCATGGCTGTAAGAAGTTGATTGATTTCGTTCCTAACATTCATATTTCTGGGAAACTAGAGTAAGTTTCATTTATTATAAAAAGATATTTTTCTTTGTGATGCATATTTTATATACAGAAATCTCCAATTATGATCCTGCTCAAAGTGTGTATATTTACAATTTACCGGCAAAAATGGAGAATTACACAACTTCCATTAAAATCATAATGCTGGGTCCTTTAGTGCAACTCCCGCCTTCCTCTCCCCCCCCCAAAAAATACAGTCTATATAGAGTATATCATATGGTTACACTCAATACACAGAATGCATATTATGTTCCCAGGCTTAATAGGACTGTATTATCTGAAGAAGGAATTTCACATCTTGTTCGCTGCATGGTGACCTGCCCTAATGTAAAGCATATCACAGCCAGGTAAGGGTATTCTTCATAACATAATAGTGGTCCTAGTTTTTGGAGGGGTGATCAGTTGCGAGTGATTATAATTCTACAGTATAATCCTTATAATATGATTCCTTAAAGGGGATCTATCAGCAGGTTTTTGCTATGCAATCTGAAAACAGCATGCTGTAGGGGTTAACACAGAGAATTCAACAATGCTTCTCTTATCAAGGTCCGTGATGTTATTTACTTGCTGTAATTGTTTTCATAACAGGACCTTATTATTTTTGGACTACATTGCTATGCACAGTAGTCCGACACGCCCCCTTCTGTTGTTTAGCAGCTCACTGCCTATAGACAGTGTATATACAGAGCGTAGTGTGGGCGGGGGAAGCTCTTTCAGCTAAATCTAAAAACTCTGGTCAGAACTGCTGCACCCAGTAAACTAAGTGATACATCATTGGATTCAGGCTCTCTACCCCTATATCAGCTAATGTAGCACAAACCAGCTGACAGATTCCCTTTAACATGTATTTTTTGGCATATTCTTGAAGTGGTTTCCATCAGACGGCTGAAATCCTTTTCTTCACTGGTATCGACGACAGTCGGAGAGAAATCAGGTAAGATATTTATTGGTGCTGAGAATTAAACTTTGTTATAAACATTTTAAAGTTTCTGAAATTTTGTTTGACTATCTATCTATCTATCTATCTATTAATCAAATCAAATCAAATAAGCTTTATTGGCAGGACCAAATACAAATTAGTTTTGCCAAAGCAAGTGTACATTAGGGACTGGGACTGTGGGGATGGTGGATGGGGACTGTAGGAAGGATGGATGGGGCACATCCAGGGTGGGGACACGTCTAGGGTGGGAGCTATGGAAGTCCATGGCTTATGATGGGGCATATCTAGATGTATCTATCTTTCTATTTATCTATCCTTCTATCTATCTATCTATCTATCTATTATCTTATCTATCTATCTATCTATTATCTTATCTATCTATCTATCCTTCTATCTATCTATTAACCTATCTATTATCTATCTATCTATTATCTATCTATCCCTCTATCTCTCTATCTATCTATCTATCTTTCCATCTATCCATCTATCTATCTATTATCTATCTATCCCTCTATCTATCTATCATCTATCTATCTATTATCTATCTATCTATCTATCTATTATCTATCTATTATCTAT
>NC_134362.1:171229105-171256605 GCF_048569485.1 Anomaloglossus baeobatrachus
AAAGCCGGTGGCCAGCTTTTCAGAGCGATCAGCTAATCGCCTGGCGGCCGGCTTTTGAGAGCGATCAGCTAATCGCCTGGCGGCCGGCTTTTGAGAGCGATCAGCTGATCGCCTGGCGGCCGGCTTTTCAGAGCGATCAGCTGATCGCCTGGAGGCCGGCTTTTCAGAGCGATCACCTGGAGGCCGGCTTTTCAGAGCGATCAGCTGATCGGCCGGCTTTTCAGAGCGATCAGCTGATCGGCCGGCTTTTCAGAGCGATCAGCTGATCGGCCGGCTTTTCAGAGCGATCAGCTGATCGGCCGGCTTTTCAGAGCGATCAGCTGATCGGCCGGCTTTTCAGAGCGATCAGCTGATCGGCCGGCTTTTCAGAGCGATCAGCTGATCGGCCGGCTTTTCAGAGCGATCAGCTGATCGGCCGGCTTTTCAGAGCGATCAGCTGATCGGCCGGCTTTTCAGAGCGATCAGCTGATCGGCCGGCTTTTCAGAGCGATCAGCTGATCGGCCGGCTTTTCAGAGCGATCAGCTGATCGGCCGGCTTTTCAGAGCGATCAGCTGATCGGCCGGCTTTTCAGAGCGATCAGCTGATCGCTCTGAAAACCCGGCCGCCGGGCGATCATTTTAGTTTAAAACCTGCGTGTGGGGGGGGAGAGAGGAACTGATTTTACATGATTTCGTACGTTCTGCTGTACATGCTGAGCATGCTCAGTAAAAAGTGACGGATTCCTGCACCATAGACTTACATTATGCCTCCTGACTGATTCCAACGGAATCCTGCGGGGTGTGATTTTTGCCGTAACAAAAATCGTTACATGCTGCGTCCCTCCCACTCGCCTGTCAGTCAGTAAACTACTAATGCGCCGCGCGGCGGATGCAGCACAGGGTCATCAGTCACAATCTGCCGCTCATACAAGTCTATAGAAAACAATGGAATCCGCCAAACGGATTGCGTTATTTATCAGAGAGGCGGATTGTGACTGATCCTAAACAACGGAAATGCGAACATAGCTTTAAAGGGAAGATGCTGCGATTGTAATTTTCTACTAATAATTACTGATTATGGAATCAATTATTTTTAATACAAAATAAAATTCGTTGTTTATATATTTTTTATTTAATTGTATTTTTTCTGAAACACTGGGGGCTGCCATCTTGGATTTGCTGTGTGTAACTACAGTTACTCACCTCAGAAACAGCAGCGCCCCGTGCATAGGAGATAATAGTCGGGCTCCGATCCTATCTCCTGCACTGTGGTGCCCCTGCTGTGACCTGGACTCGCACCCTGGGCTGTCCTATCAAAGCAGAGGGAGGAGATCAGCACCATTTGTGTGGAGCCCACAGCGTATGCTGTGCACTCCACTTCTCCCCTGAGCATGGGGCCAACGGTGAGCGGTGATCTGCAGCCTGGACTTGTACTATAGATGCCACACTGCGATCACAACTCCCCCAGCATGTAACTCAACGGGGACCTCCGCTCCTGGCAGTTCCTCCTGTCAGCTTGGTGTCTCGACAGTTCCTCCTGTCAGTTGTGACAGGTGGAACTGCTAGGAATGGAGGTCCGAGTTGAGTTGCCTGTTGGGGGGGACATGATAGCAGCGTGACATCTATAATACAATACCAAGCTCAGGCTGCAGATCACTGCTGCTCCTCCCGCATGTACACATCCAGAACCTCCACTCCCGACAGGGGGAGCTGCTGGGATCAGGGGGGGCACAATGATATAGAGCCACTGTGATATGGGGGCACAGTAATGGTGCACAATAATATGGGGGCACAGTATATGTGGCACTGTATACAGTGGGGCCCAGTATACAGTGGGGCCCAGTATACAGTGGGGCCCAGTATACAGTGGGGCCCAGTATACAGTGGGGCCCAGTATACAGTGGGGCCCTGTATACAGTGGGGCCCAGTATACAGTGGGGCCCAGTATACAGTGGGGCCCAGTATACAGTGGGGCCCAGTATACAGTGGGGGCCCAGTATACAGTGGGGCCCTGTATACAGTGGGGCCCTGTATACAGTATATGGGGTACTGTATACAGTATATGGGGTACTGTATAAAGTGGTGCACCATGTCAGCGGTCCTCAGTGACTTTTTCCACAGTTCAGGATCACTTTGTAGTCACCAACAAAATGACTCCGCACTGTGATCATAAACTTCATTCTCCCTCATCCTTTTGGAAACACCCAGATTGGGAGGGGGAGGTGACATCACACAGGAGAGCAGATTACGCCCACTTTACTGCAGCTGTAATGTGAGCTAGTTCTACAGTAGGATTTCAGCAGTTGCTCCCCCTAGTGTTTAAGAGTGAAAAATATCAAACTTTTTAAATTATTTTTTATATTTTGCTCAATTAAAAACAAATTATATTTAAACATAACATTAATACTCTTTTCAGTTATTGTATTTTTTTTTTTTCATGGCACCTTCCCTTTTTAATGCTCCTGTAAAACGCTGCTCTTCACAGGAGTACTGTCACTCGCATCACTTTCTGCCTGCAATACTGTGGTATTGCAGTATACTGCAATATACTGGTGCACTGTGCCTCCATATATTACTGTGCACCCATATACTGAATCGCAGTATGTGGTGTGAGCGATCAAACTAGAACAGATTCAGGTCTCCTACGGGAACTATAAAAAAAAAAACTGTAAAAAAAAAAAATGTAAAAGTTAAAAATATAAACAAATGAAAAGAAAAATAAAGACTTAAAATTCCATTTGTGCTCAGCACACAACGAGCCCCCATACGGCTGCATACAGGTTATTGTTCCTCAAAAAAAGAAGTCCAAAAGTGTAGATGTTTGGGGGGATGACATGATGGAGCTTCAAAGTACAAGACGAAAAAGAAAACAAAATGGTAAAATAAAAAAACCGTTTACACAGGAAAGGCGACTGAAAAGGTAGCGGTAAGGCTAGGTTCACACTTCCATTAAATTGTATCAGTCACAATCCGCTGCTCTGGTAAACAACGGAATCCGTTTAGCGGATTCCGTTGTTCCCATAGACTTGTATGAGCGGCGGATTGTGACTGAGGATGCTGCGTTGCACCCTCCACCCGACTGATCAGTCGTGGAACGACTGACCGCTGGGCGGGAGGAACGCAGCATGTAACGTTTTTTGAGCAGTGCAATCCGTCGGATTTCGCTGCGCATGCTCTCTAGCTCCCTGCACACGTCACCAGCTTTGCTTGGTTAACCGATATTTACCCTGGTTACGGTGCAAGGAGCCAGCGCTAAGCGGTGTACGCCCGTAACCAAGGTAAATATCGGGTAACCAAGGTAAACATCGGGTGCTTTGCTTTACCTGATATTTAGTCTGGTTACGTGTGCAGGGAGGCAAACACTTCCCCGCTCGGCCCCGCCCCCTCCCGCACTCCGCACATGTACACACACACACACACACTCACAACACCCACTCACCTGTCCCCAGCCATGCAAACCGCAGCACTGCCACTGACATCCTCAGCGCCTGGCTCCACCCCCCGCTCGGCTCCGCCCCCTCCCACACTCCGCATGTGTACACTCACTCACACACACTCACACACACTCACACACACACACACTCACACTCTCACCTGTCCCCAGCCATGCAGACCGCAGCACTGCCACGGACATCCTCATCGCCTGGCTACGCCCCCCCCCGCTTGGCTCCGCCCCCTCCCGCACTCCGAATGTGTACACACACACACACACACATACGAATACACACACACTCACGCACGCACGCACAACACTCACTCACTCTCACCTGTCCCCAGCCATGCAGACCGCAGCAATGCCACTGACATCCTCAGCGCCTGGCTCCGCCCCCTCCCGCACACAACGGAGTCCGACAATGAAATTCTTTTTTGTCACCCGTTGTACAACGCATCAGTCACATGCGTCAAGCGACGCATGTGACTGATACAAAACAACGGAAATGTGAACTTAGCCTAAATGAATTCTGTATAAATGTGGACGTGGGGTGAATAAACCTGTTTCTTTGTCGCTCCATTGGGAGACCCAGACAATTGGGTGTATAGGCTATGCCTCCGGAGGCCGCACAAAGTATTACACTTAAAAGTGTTAAGCCCCTCCCCTTCTGCCTATACACCCCCCGTGCTCCCACGGGCTCCTCAGTTTTTTGCTTTGTGCGAAGGAGGTCAGACACGCACGCACAGCTCCACAGATTGGTCAGCAGCAGCTGCTGACTATATCGGATGGAAGAAAAGTGGGCCCATATAGGGTCCCCAGCATGCTCCCTTCTCACCCCACTCTTGTCGGCGGTGTAGTTAAGGTTGAGGTATCCATTGCGGGTACGGAGGCTGGAGCCCACATGCTGCTTTCCTTCCCCATCCCCCTCAGGGCTCTGGTGAAGTGGGATCCTATCGGTCTCCAGGCACTGAGACCGTGCTTCATCCACAACTCCTGGGAGACTGCTGGATAGGAGCCGGGTATCGTTCAGGGACATGGCCCTGCTACTTGGAGGTACTCTGTGTCCCCGTGGGGACCGCGCACAGCAACACTCCAGCATTGCTGGGTGTGCTAGTGCACCGGGGACCGCGGCGCTGACCGGGTTAATATGTGCCATTACACACTCAGCGTTGCTGAGTGTGTTTATGTATAGGGACTGCCGCACTAACCGCCGCTGCCAGGGAAACACTGCGGCGCGGCTGGGACTTGTAGTGCGCCGGGGACTTTCGCGCCGGCCGCGCTTTTACGGCGGCCGCGTTTATTACTAGAGTCCCCGGCTTTTTGCGGCCTAGTTTCCTTTCCTCCCGCCCACAGCCCTGACAGGCAGGGGAAGGGCGGGACGCTGCACAGAACGAGCAGCACTGAGGGCTGGAGCATGCTTTGCATACTCCACTCCCCTCACTGTGCACAGTGCAGGCACCAGTTCCCGCACTTTCTGGGTCACGCCCACGGCTCCCACCTCTCCTCAGGACGCCGGCAGCCATTCCTGTCAGCTCCTTGGACGCTACAGAGGGGGACAAAGTCTGGGAGACTCAGGCAGGGACTCTGGTGGCCTCACAACCGCTTTAGGCGGGTGGTAAGCAGCACCTGTGGTGCTAGCCCCATTGTGCAGTAGTGTAACATTATATGTTTATGGTATACATATTTTACACTGTATGGTGCACAGTTGATTTCTGGCTATATACCCTATTGTGTTACTCTGGGAAGATAATAGCATGGCGCCCACGAAAGGCAGGGGTGCCAAAACACAGGCTTATTATGCTGCCTGCGCCGCATGTATGACCCCGCTACCGGCAGGTTCCACTGACCCTCATTGTGTGCACTGTTCGGCCCCTGTGGCACTTACTCAGCTAGAGCCTCTGCTAAGGGGGGCCCAGGGGGAGCCACCTGCTGACACTGTTCAGGTGACGGGGACAGAGTTTGCAAAACTCTCTGAGACTATGGCTAAGATACTAGAAGCCTTGCAGTCCAGGCCGGTATCTCAGCACAGGGACTCTGTTGAATCTTTGTCCCCTGGCCCACCTCAGTTGGACCAACAATGTCCTCCTGGGGTGTCTCATGGATCCCAGGCTGAGGGTTCTGACACAGACCCCGGCCCCAGACCGACTAAGCGAGCTCGCTTGACAATTCCCTTGACATCCTCATATTGTTCAGGGTCTCAGCGGGGGGAATCTCTAGTTGATGATGCGGACACAGCTGATCAGGATTCTGATCCTGAGGCCGCTCTCAATCTTGATACTCCGGACGGGGACGCCATAGTGAACTACCTTATTGCGTCCATCAATCGTATGTTGGATATTTCTCCCTCAGCTCCTCCGGTGGAGGAGTCAGCTTCACAGCAGGAGAAATTCCGTTTCAGGTTTCCCAAGCGTACACCGAGTATGTTTCTGGACCACTCTGATTTCAGAGAGGCAGTCCAGAATCACCATGCTTGTCCAGATAGGCGTTTTTCTAAGCGCCTTAAGGATACACGTTATCCCTTTCCCCCTGACGTGGTCAAAAGTTGGGCTCAGTGTCCCAAAGTGGATCCTCCAATCTCCAGACTGGCAGCTAGATCCATACTTGCAGTGGAAGACGGGGCTTCACTCAAAGATGCCACTGACAGGCAGATGGAGCTCTGGTTGAAATCCATCTATGAAGCTATCGGCGCTTCTTTTGCCCCAGCATTCGCACCCGTATGGGCGCTGCAAGCTATCTCAGCAGGTCAAGCGCAAATCGACGCAGCCACACGCACGTCCGTGCCACAGGTGGCGTCCATAACCACACAGACTTCGGCATTTGCGTCTTACGCTATTAATGCTGTTCTGGACTCTGCGAGCCGTACGGCGGTTGCAGCCGCCAATTCGGTGGTACTCCGCAGGGCCTTGTGGTTACGGGAATGGAAGGCAGATTCTGTTTCCAAAAAGCGCTTAACCAGTTTGCCAATTTCTGCCAACCGATTGTTTGGCGAGCGTTTGGATGAAATCATCAAACAATCCAAGGGAAAGGATACATCCTTACCCCAGCCCAAACCGAAAATACCCCAACAGAGGAGGGGGCAGTCGAGTTTTCGGTCCTTTCGGGGCGCGGGCAGGTCCCAATTCTCCTCGTCCACAAGGCCTCAGAAAGATCAAAGGAACTCTGATGCATGGCGGTCTAAGTCACGTCCTAAAAAGGCCACCGGAGGTGCCGCTACCAAAGCGGCTTCCTCATGACTTTCGGCCTCCCCACTCCGCATCTTCGGTCGGTGGCAGGCTCTCCCGCTTTTGCGACACCTGGCTGCCACGGGTAAAAGACCGTTGGGTGAGAGACATTCTGTCTCACGGTTACAAGATAGAGTTCACCTCTCGTCCCCCGACTCGATTCTTCAGGTCATCCCCGCCTCCCGAGCGAGCCGAGGCTCTTCTGCAGGCGCTGGGCACTCTGAAGGCAGAAGGAGTGGTGGTCCCTGTTCCTATTCAGCAACAGGGTCACGGTTTTTACTCCAACTTGTTTGTGGTCCCAAAGAAGGACGGGTCTTTCCGTCCTGTCCTGGACCTGAAACTTCTCAACAAACACGTAAAGACCAGGCGGTTCCGGATGGAATCCCTCCGCTCCGTCATCGCCTCAATGTCCCAAGGAGATTTCCTTGCATCGATCGATATCAAGGATGCATATCTCCACGTACCGATTGCTCCAGAGCACCAGCGCTTCTTGCGCTTCGCCATAGAAAACGAACACCTGCAGTTCGTGGCACTGCCGTTCGGCCTGGCAACAGCCCCACGGGTTTTCACCAAGGTTATGGCTACTGTAGTAGCGGTCCTCCACTCTCAGGGTCACTCGGTGATCCCGTACTTGGACGATCTGTTGATCAAGGCACCCTCTCTAGAGGCATGCCAACACAGCCTCGACGCTACCCTGGAGACTCTCCAGAGTTTCGGGTGGATCATCAATTTTCCAAAGTCAAATCTGACACCGGCCCAATCGCTGACATATCTTGGCATGGAGTTTCATACCCTCTCAGCGATAGTGAAGCTTCCACTGATCAAGCAGCGGTCACTACAGACAGGGGTACAATCTCTCCTTCAAGGCCAGTCACACCCCTTGAGGCGCCTCATGCACTTCCTGGGGAAGATGGTGGCAGCAATGGAGGCAGTTCCGTTCGCGCAGTTTCACCTGCGTCCACTTCAATGGGACATCCTACGCAAATGGGACAGGAAGCCGACATCCCTCGACAGGAACGTCTCCCTCTCTCAGGCGACCAAAGCTTCCCTTCGGTGGTGGCTTCTTCCCACTTCATTATCGAAGGGGAAATCCTTCCTACCCCCATCCTGGAAGGTGGTCACGACGGACGCGAGTCTGTCAGGGTGGGGAGCGGTTTTTCTCCACCACAGGGCTCAGGGTACGTGGACCCAGCAAGAGTCCTCGCTTCAGATCAATGTTCTGGAAATACGGGCAGTGTATCTTGCCCTGAAGGCGTTCCAGCAGTGGCTGGAGGGCAAGCAGATCAGAATTCAGTCGGACAATTCCACAGCGGTGGCATACATCAATCACCAAGGCGGCACACGCAGTCGGCAAGCCTTCCAGGAAGTCCGGCGGATTTTGATGTGGGTGGAAGCCACGGCCTCCACCATCTCTGCAGTTCACATTCCAGGCGTGGAAAACTGGGAAGCAGACTATCTCAGTCGCCAGGGCATGGACGCAGGGGAATGGTCCCTTCACCCGGACGTGTTTCAGGAGATCTGTTGCCGCTGGGGGGTGCCGGACGTCGACCTCATGGCGTCCCGGCACAACAACAAGGTACCGGTGTTCATGGCACAGTCTCAAGATCCCAGAGCTCTGGCGGCAGACGCCTTAGTTCAGGATTGGTCGCAGTTTCAGCTCCCTTATGTGTTTCCTCCGCTGGCACTGTTGCCCAGAGTGTTACGCAGGATCAGGGCCGACTGCCGCCGCGTCATCCTCGTCGCTCCAGACTGGCCGAGGCGGTCGTGGTACCCGGATCTGTGGCATCTCACGGTCGGCCAACCGTGGGCACTACCAGACCGACCAGACTTGCTATCTCAAGGGCCGTTTTTCCATCTGAATTCTGCGGCCCTCAACCTGACTGTGTGGCCATTGAGTCCTGGATCCTAGCGTCTTCAGGGTTATCTCAAGACGTCATTGCCACTATGAGACAGGCTAGGAAACCAACGTCCGCCAAGATCTACCACAGGACGTGGAAAATTTTCCTGTCGTGGTGCTCTGCTCAGAGTTTTTCTCCCTGGCCTTTTGCCTTGCCCACTTTTCTGTCCTTCCTTCAATCTGGACTGGAAAAGGGTTTGTCGCTCGGCTCCCTTAAGGGACAAGTCTCAGCGCTCTCTGTGTTTTTCCAGAAGCGCCTAGCCAGACTTCCACAGGTACGCACGTTCCTGCAGGGGGTTTGTCATATCGTTCCTCCTTACAAGCGGCCGTTAGAACCCTGGGATCTGAACAGGGTGCTGCTGGTTCTTCAGAAACCACCATTCGAGCCAATGAGAGATATTTCTCTCTCACGCCTTTCGCAGAAAGTGGTTTTTCTAGTAGCAGTCACTTCACTTCGGAGAGTGTCTGAGCTAGCAGCGCTGTCATGCAAAGCCCCTTTCCTGGTTTTTCACCAGGACAAGGTGGTTCTGCGTCCGGTTCCGGAATTTCTCCCTAAGGTGGTATCCCCCTTTCATCTCAATCAGGATATCTCCTTACCTTCTTTTTGTCCTCATCCAGTTCACCAATGTGAAAAGGATTTGCACTTGTTGGATCTGGTGAGAGCACTCAGACTCTACATTTCTTGTACGGCGCCCCTGCGCCGCTCGGATGCACTCTTTGTCCTTGTCGCTGGCCAGCGTAAAGGGTCACAGGCTTCCAAATCAACCTTGGCTCGGTGGATCAAGGAGCCAATTCTCGAAGCCTACCGTTCGGCTGGGCTTCCGGTTCCCTCAGGGCTGAAGGCCCATTCTACCAGAGCCGTGGGCGCGTCCTGGGCTTTGAGGCACCAGGCTACGGCTCAGCAGGTGTGTCAGGCGGCTACCTGGTCGAGCCTGCACACTTTCACGAAACACTATCAGGTGCATATCTATGCTTCGGCGGATGCCAGCCTAGGTAGACGAGTCCTTCAGGCGGCGGTTGCCCACCTGTAGGAAGAGGCCGTTTTACGGCTCTCTTACAAGGTATTATTTTACCCACCCGGGGACTGCTTTTGGACGTCCCAATTGTCTGGGTCTCCCAATGGAGCGACAAAGAAGAAGGGAATTTTGTTTACTTACCGTAAATTCCTTTTCTTCTAGCTCCAATTGGGAGACCCAGCGCCCGCCCCTGTTTTTTTGTGTACACATGTTGTTCATGTTGAATGGTTTCAGTTCTCCGATATTCCTTCGGATTGAAGTTACTTTAAACCAGTTTTTAATTCTTTTTCCTCCTTCTTGCTTTTGCACCAAAACTGAGGAGCCCGTGGGAGCACGGGGGGTGTATAGGCAGAAGGGGAGGGGCTTAACACTTTTAAGTGTAATACTTTGTGCGGCCTCCGGAGGCATAGCCTATACACCCAATTGTCTGGGTCTCCCAATTGGAGCTAGAAGAAAAGGAATTTACGGTAAGTAAACAAAATTCCCTTCTTTCTCATAGGTCCCGGAAGCCATTGGCGAACGTGCGCTGTATGTGCCCACTATATGATAGAAATAAACAGCTATGGATCGAGCTGGCCCCTCTCAGCACACCGCGGATCAACCATGGGGTTCTGTCTGCAGGTAGGATATGAGCTCTGAATTTAGAGGGCACTATCAGATCAAATATTCATGGCATAGCTACTGGACGTGTGTGAAAAGTCTGATCTATGCAGGTTCCCTTCTGGAGGATCCTTCTCATTGCCAGAAATTTCCAAAAAATGTTCAGCACATATGCTGTATATAAGAGCGCAGACCGCACTGTAGAACATAAACATTTTATAATACTCACCGAGAAGGTCGTTCTGGTGCACAACAGTCGGATGGGTGTCTCCGTTCTCTGGGACGGGCGCCTCCACTTTCGGCCATCTTTGTCCTCCTCCTTCTGAAGCCGGCGTGCATAACGCATCCTACGTCATACACACAGGCCGGTATTGAGGTCCTGCGCAGGGCAGGTCAAAGTATTGTAGTGCGCCTGCACAGGACCTCAATGTCGGCGAGTGTGTAGGACGCGTCATGCACACCGGCTAAAGAAGGAGGAGAACAAAGATGGCCGAAAGAGGAGGCGCCGTACCTGACTGTTGTGCACCGGAGCGACATTCTAGGTGAGTATTATAAAGTGTTTTTATGTTCTACAGCATGAAATGCGCGCTTATATACAGGATGTTAGAATTCTGTATATAAGAGCCTAGTGGTGGTGGCTGCAGCATATAGGCCCCAAAACTGGTGACTGGTTCCCTTTAAGGCTAGTCACACAACGCTGAAATCACAGCTACACACTGCAACATAGAGTATAATGATGGCTTATATCAATCACACATGTTTCCAAATTTGTTGGATTTTTTTGCCACTAGTCACAAGACTCCTACGGTGCCCCCTCCTGGTGTGGGTGCCTTGTCATCAGCCGCAGTGCCCCCACCTTGGCTATGGGTGCCTTGTTATCATCCGCGGTGCCCCCCCCACTGGCTGTGGGTGCCGAGTTGTTGCCTGCGGTGCCCCCCCACTGGCTGTGGGTGCCGAGTTGTGGCCCGCGTTACCCCCCCCCACTGTCTGTGGGTGCCGAGTTTTTGCCCGCGGTGCCCCCTTCACTGGCTGTGGGTGCCGAGTCGTCGCCCGCGTTACAACCTCACTGGCTGTGGGTGCTGAGTCGTTGCCCGCGGTGCCCCCCCCCCCATTGGCTGTGGGTGCCGAGTCGTCGCCCGCGTTACCCCCCCACTGTGTGGGTGACGAGTTTTTGCCCGTGGTGCCCCCTTCACTGGCTGTGGGTGCCGAGTCGTCGCCCGCTTAACCCCCCCCCACTGGCTGTGGGTGCCGAGTTTTTGCCCGTGGTGCCCCCTTCACTGGCTGTGGGTGCCGAGTCGTCGCCCGCAATAGGTTCCTTCTTGACCTCTGTGATCCCTACACTTCTATAGTCTTCCATGTATAATTTGGTCTATCTCGTATACCCACAGAGGGCTTCCTATTTGTTCTCGGCGGTCAGAATGAAAACAGTGAGACGCTAAGTTCTGGGGAGCAATACGATCCTGATGCCAATTCCTGGAGCCCGTTATCACCGATGCTTCAGGTAACCTTGTTTTGTCAGTTGGCTATTGCTACATTTTTTTAAAACCATTATATCATGGCAACTGTTCAGGACTGTAGATCGGGGGGGTCTGCGTTCTGAGACCCGCCATTGATTTGCACAAACCGAAGAGCAGAAGTGGCCATGTAATGTGGAAGCAGAGCAGCGTAGGACGCAGTCTTCCCTGAGCACTTCTGCTGCTTTGTCCGATTATCGGTTGGGGCTCAGGACCTTAAATATGTTTTCACATGGTATAGTACCGATTTGGTACTGTTGACAATTAACATTTGTTACTCTTTTTAAAGTAAATCTTAGCTAAGACTTGCACAAATTTAAAGGGGTTGACTTTTACATTGATGACCCTTAGGACAGATGGTCAAAGTCTGATAAATGGGGGTTCGACACTCCCCCCCCCCCCACTGATCTTGAAGCCGGTGGGAGTGCTCATTTGTGGAGTTGCACAGGATGGCGCCATCATCAATTCAATAGCCAAGACCCATGCACTGCACATCCGCCCCCTATTGATTCAAATATGGGTAGATGTGCAGTACCCCTCCATGGCTATTATACAGACAATGCAGCCATGCTGTGCAACTCCACAAATGAGCACTCCCACCAGCTCCAAGATCAGTGGGGGTGTTGAACCCCCATTTATCAGATGTTGATGATCTATCGTAAGAACAGATCATCAATGTAAAAGTCTCAGACAACACTCTCCTGTCCCAAAAGTTATATCTAAAAAAAAAAAGATGCTTGGTGGGGTTTTGTTTTTTAATAGACTTTTAGACAAGAGTGACATTTTTGCAGCCCAAACAGATTACACTGTAACAAACCCTCAGCTGCTGAGTATGAAGACTTTATATCCTCTCTTTAGGGAAGGCACAGCTTTGGTGTGGTGGAAATTGATGGCGTCATCTATGTTCTGGGAGGAGAGGACGAGGATCACGAGATGATCTCTATGGAATCCTATGATATCTGTACAAAAACCTGGAGCAAGCAGCAGAACATGACCATGGTCCGAAAGGTATGCATCTGGTCAATTCAGTAACTAGTGTGTGTATATATATGTATATATATATATATATATATTTATAAATTAAAGATTACCGTATTTTTCGTTAGATAAGACTCACCCCAAATTTAGAGGAAAAAAAACATATGGTCCGTCTTCTAATCCGGTGGTGTCTTACTGGGGGGTTGCAGCGGAAATCACAGGAGACCGGGGCGGCCGTGCAGCAGGACAGTGTGGCAGTGGTGGAGCGCAGATCACAGGAGGCAGGGGTGGTTGTGGAGCTGGACGGTGTGGCAGTGGTGGAGTGGCGGTCACAGGAGGCAGGGGTAGTTGTGGAGCAGGGCGGTGTGGCAGCAGTAGTGGAGCCAGGGTGGTTGGTGGAGCGGGGGTCACAGGAGGCCGGGGTGGTTGGTGGAATTGGGCAGTGTGGCAGCAGTGGTGGAGTGGGGGGGTCACAGGAGGCAGGGCAGTGTGGCAGCAGTGGTGGAACGGGGTCACAGGAGGCAGGGGAGGTTGTGGAGCAGAGCGGTTTGGCAGCAGTGGTGGAGTGGGGGGGGTCACAGGACGCAGGGTCGGTTGTGGAGCAGGGCAGTGTGGCAGCAGTGGTGGAACGGGGTCACAGGAGGCAGGGGTGGTTGTGGAGCAGGGCGGTGTGGCAGCAGTGGTGGCGCGGGGGTCACAGGAGGCAGGGGTGGTTGTGCAGCAGGGCAGTGTGGCAGCAGTGGTGGAACGGGGTCACAGGAGGCAGGGGTGGTTGTGGAGCAGGGCAGTGTGGCAGCAGTGGTGGCGCGGGGGTCACAGGAGGCAGGGGTGGTTGTGGAGCAGGGCAGTGTGGCAGCAGTGGTGGCGCGGGGGTCACAGGAGGCAGGGGTGGTTGTGGAGCAGGGCAGTGTGGCAGCAGTGGTGGAACGGGGTCACAGGAGGCAGGGGTGGTTGTGCAGCAGGGTGGTGCGGCGGGAGTCACAGATGCTCGGCGGCGCTTTGAGGCAGAGAATACATCCAGGAACTGTGCATATTGTTTTCGGCTCAATGACGAGCCAAGATCTCATTTGCACACACACCACCTCCGGGTGCCATTTTCCTGAAGTCCGCTGCTGGTACATCAATGGGCCTGAGGCAGCACATGCGCAGATGAAATCTTGAGCTGAGAGCGCCATTATTTGAAGGCCGCACCGCCGACCTCTTCAGGATGGTCCCTGCCTCGCCGCACAAAGCAGCGCCACTCGCTGCACAGCAGCACAGCACCCGCAGCATTGCTGCTGCCACCTGCCACCATTCTCTACCACGCCCGGTAAGCTACATTCAGATTAGAAGATGCACCCCTCACTTTCCTCCCAAATTTTTGGGAAGAAAAGTGCGTATTATAACACGAACGATACGGTACGTAAAAGGATTTTAAAAATATATTTTTTTATTTTAATTTATCTTTTTTTATACTTTTTAAAGTCATCTTAAATTCATCAGGATCTGTAACTGTCTGCAGATCCGCTGCATCCTGGGTCCTGAGACTCCCACCGATCACTCAGTAGACCCCTGAACAGCGCTGCTCAGCAGACAGGAGCACATAACATAAAGTGGAGTACAGATTCAATAGAATTGATAGGCTACAAAGCCGATCTGCTCAGCAAAGCACCGTGTGGGGGTCTATTAACCTCTTCACGACACATGATGTACTGGGTATGTCATGGATCGTTTTAGGTTAAACCCTGCCGCGGGCAGTCGGCAGCGATCCCTGCACATGTCGGCTGATTTGAACAGCTGACATATGCAGCTATCAAGCACGAGTGAATCCGCGATCCACTCGTGCCTGTTAACCCCTTGCATCTCGCTGTCAATATGTGACAGTGAGTTGAAATAGCGCGCCGTTGTAAGCATTCACTCACCCCGTGCCATCGGAAGTCACGTGACGTGATCACGTGGATCCGATGGTAGCACAGGGTCATGCGATGACTAGTAGCTATGATAATAATAGCTATGTAGCTATCATGAGTCACTTCCTCTTACACCCTGCCGTTTGTAATAGGAGAGCAGTGTTTCTGTAGATCACAGCTGTGTAGCTGTGATCACCAGAAATGAATGCGCGATCAGACTGCTGATCCTTATAGTTCCCTAGGGGCACTAGTAAAATACAAAAAAAAAGTTTTTTTAAAAAAACCTAAAAGCTCAAATCACCCCCGTTCGCCCCATTGAAAATTAAAGGGTTAAAAAAAATATACACACATTTGGTTTCTTTGTCGCTCCATTGGGAGACCCAGACAATTGGGTGTATAGGCTATGTCTCCGGAGGCCGCACAAAGTATTACACTTAAAAGTGTTAAGCCCCTCCCCTTCTGCCTATACACCCCCCGTGCTCCCACGGGCTCCTCAGTTTTTTGCTTTGTGCGAAGGAGGTCAGACACGCACGCACAGCTCCACAGATTGGTCAGCAGCAGCTGCTGACCATGTCGGATGGAAGAAAAGTGGGCCCATATAGAGCCCCCAGCATGCTCCCTTCTCACCCCACTCTTGTCGGTGGTGTTGTAAGGTTGAGGTATCCATTGCGGGTACGGAGGCTGGAGCCCACATGCTGTTTTCCTTCCCCATCCCCCTCAGGGCTCTGGGTGAAGTGGGATCCTATCGGTCTCCAGGCACTGAGACCGTGCTTCATCCACAACTCCTGTGGAGCCTGCTGGATAGGAGCCGGGTATCGTTCAGGGACATGGCCCTGCTACTTGGAGGTACTCTGTATCCCTGTGGGGACAGCGCACAGCAACACTCCAGCTTTGCTGGGTGTGCTAGTGCACCGGGGACCACGGCGCTGACCGGGTTAATATGTGCCATTACACACTCAGCGTTGCTGAGTGTGTTTATGTATAGGGACTGCCGCACTGACCGCCGCGGCCATGGAAACACTGCGGCGCGGCTGGGACTTGTAGTGCGCCGGGGACTTTCACGCCGGCCGCGCTTTTACGGCGGCCGCGTTTATTACTAGAGTCCCCGGCTTTTTGCGGCCTAGTTTCCTTGCCTCCCGCCCACAGCCCTGACAGGCAGGGGAAGGGCGGGACGCTGCACAGAACGAGCAGCACTGAGGGTTGGAGCATGCTTTGCATACTCCACCCCTCTCACTGTGCACAGTGCGGGCACCAGTTCCCGCTCTTTCTTTGTCACGCCCACGGCTCCCTCCTCTCCTCAGGACGCCGGCAGCCATTCCTGTCAGCTCCTCGGACGCTGCAGAGGGGGACAAAGTCTGGGAGACCCAGGCAGGGACTCTGGTGGCCTCACAACCGCTTTAGGCGGGTGGTAAGCAGCACCTGTGGTGCTAGCCCCATTGTGCAGTAGTGTAACATTATATGTTTATGGTATATATGTTTTACACCGTATAGTGCACAGTTGATTTCTGGCTATATACCCTATTGTGTTACTCAGGGAAGATAATAGCATGGCGCCCATGAAAGGCAGGGGTGCCAAAACACAGGCTTATTATGTTGCCTGCGCCGCATGTACGACCCCGCTACCGGCAGGTTCCACTGACCCTCATTGTGTGCACTGTTCGGCCCCTGTGGCACTTACTCAGCCGGAGCCTCTGCTAAGAGGGGCCCAGGGGGAGCCACCTGCTAACACTGTTCAGGTGACGGGGACGGAGTTTGCAAAACTCTCTGAGACTATGGCTAAGATACTAGAAGCCTTGCAGTCCAGGCCGGTATCTCAGCACAGGGACTCTGTTGAATCTTTGTTCCCTGGCCCACCTCAGCTGGACCAACAATGTCCTCCCGGGGTATCTCATGGATCCCAGGCTGAGGGTTCTGACACAGACCCCAGCCCCAGACCGACTAAGCGAGCTCGCTTAGATTTTCCCTCGACATCATCATATTGTGCAGGGTCTCAGAGGGGGGAATCTCTGGTTGATGATGCGGAGACAGCTGATCAGGATTCTGATCCTGAGGCCGCTCTCAATCTTGATACTCCGGACGGGGACGCCATAGTGAACGACCTTATTGCGTCCATCAATCGTATGTTGGATATTTCTCCTTCAGCTCCTCCGGTGGAGGAGTCAGCTTCTCAGCAGGAGAAATTCCGTTTCAGGTTTCCCAAGCGTACACCGAGTATGTTTCTGGACCACTCTGATTTCAGAGAGGCAGTCCAGAATCACCATGCTTGTCCAGATAAGCGTTTTTCTAAGCGCCTTAAGGATACACGTTATCCTTTTCCCCCTGACGTGGTCAAAAGTTGGGCTCAGTGTCCCAAAGTGGATCCTCCAATCTCCAGACTGGCAGCTAGATCCATACTTGCAGTGGAAGATGGGGCCTCGCTCAAAGATGCCACTGACAGGCAGATGGAACCCTGGTTGAAATCCATCTATGAAGCTATCGGCGCTTCTTTTTCCCCAGCGTTCGCAACCGTATGGGCGCTACAAGCTATCTCAGCAGGTCAAGCGCAAATTGACGCAGCCACACGCACGTCCGCGCCACAGGTGGCGTCCATAACCACTCAGACGTCGGCATTTGCGTCTTACGCTATTAATGCTGTCCTGGACTCTGCGAGCCGTACGGCGGTTGCAGCCGCCAATTCGGTGGTACTCCGCAGGGCCTTGTGGCTACGGGAATGGAAGGCAGATTCTGTTTCCAAAAAGCGCTTAACCAGTTTGCCAATTTCTGCCAACCGATTGTTTGGCGAGCGTTTGGATGAAATCGTCAAACAATCCAAGGGAAAGGATACATCCTTACCCCAGCCCAAACCGAACATACCCCAACAGAGGAAGGGGCAGTCGAGGTTTCGGTCCTTTCGGGGCGCGGGCAGGTCCCAGTTCTCCTCGTCCAAAAGGCCTCAGAAAGATCAAAGGAACTCTGACGCATGGCGGTCTAAGTCACGTCCTAAAAAGGCCACCGGAGGTGCCGCTACCAAAGCGGCTTCCTCATGACTTTCGGCCTCCCCACTCCGCATCTTCGGTCGGTGGCAGGCTCTCCCGCTTTTGCGACGCCTGGCTGCCACGGGTAAAAGACCGTTGGGTGAGAGACATTCTGTCTCACGGTTACAAGATAGAGTTCACCTCTCGTCCCCCGACTCGATTCTTCAGGTCATCCCCGCCTCCCGAGCGAGCCGAGGCTCTTCTGCAGGCGCTGGGCACTCTGAAGGCAGAAGGAGTGGTGGTCCCTGTTCCTCTTCAGCAACAGGGCCACGGTTTTTACTCCAACTTGTTTGTGGTCCCAAAGAAGGACGGGTCTTTCCGTCCTGTCCTGGACCTGAAACTTCTCAACAAACACGTAACGACCAGGCGGTTCCGGATGGAATCCCTCCGCTCCGTCATCGCCTCAATGTCCCAAGGAGATTTCCTTGCATCGATCGATATCAAAGATGCTTATCTCCACGTACCGATTGCTCCAGAGCACCAGCGCTTCTTGCGCTTCGCCATAGAAAACGAACACCTGCAGTTCGTGGCACTGCCGTTCGGCCTGGCAACAGCCCCACGGGTTTTCACCAAGGTTATGGCTACTGTAGTAGCGGTCCTCCACTCTCAGGGTCACTCGGTGATCCCTTACTTGGACGATCTCCTGATCAAGGCACCCTCTCAAGAGGCATGCCAACACAGCCTCGACGCTACCCTGGAGACTCTCCAGAGTTTCGGGTGGATCATCAATTTTCCAAAGTCAAATCTGACACCGGCCCAATCGCTCACATACCTTGGCATGGAGTTTCATACCCTCTCAGCGATAGTGAAGCTTCCGCTGATCAAACAGCGGTCACTACAGACAGGGGTACAATCTCTCCTTCAAGGCCAGTCACACCCCTTGAGGCGCCTCATGCACTTCCTGGGGAAGATGGTGGCAGCAATGGAGGCAGTTCCTTTCGCGCAGTTTCACCTGCGTCCTCTTCAATGGGACATCCTACGCAAATGGGACAGGAAGCAGACGTCCCTTGACAGGAACGTCTCCCTCTCTCAGGCGACCAAAGCTTCCCTTCGGTGGTGGCTTCTTCCCACTTCATTATCGAAGGGGAAATCCTTCCTACCCCCATCCTGGGAGGTGGTCACGACGGACGCGAGTCTGTCAGGGTGGGGAGCGGTTTTTATCCACCACAGGGCTCAGGGTACGTGGACCCAGCAAGAGTCCTCGCTTCAGATCAATGTTCTGGAAATACGGGCAGTGTATCTTGCCCTGAAAGCGTTCCAGCAGTGGCTGGAAGGCAAGCAGATCAGAATTCAGTCGGACAATTCCACAGCGGTGGCATACATCAACCACCAAGGCGGCACACGCAGTCGGCAAGCCTTCCAGGAAGTCCGGTGGATTTTGATGTGGGTGGAAGCCACGGCCTCCACCATCTCTGCAGTTCACATTCCAGGTGTGGAAAACTGGGAAGCAGATTATCTCAGTCGCCAGGGCATGGACGCAGGGGAATGGTCCCTTCACCCGGACGTGTTTCAGGAGATCTGTTGCCGCTGGGGGGTGACGGACGTCGACCTCATGGCGTCCCGGCACAACAACAAGGTACCGGTGTTCATGGCACGGTCTCAAGATCCCAGAGCTCTGGCGGCAGACGCCTTAGTTCAGGATTGGTCGCAGTTTCAGCTCCCTTATGTGTTTCCTCCGCTGGCACTGTTGCCCAGAGTGTTACGCAAGATCAGGGCCGACTGCCGCCGCGTCATCCTCGTCGCTCCAGACTGGCCGAGGCGGTCGTGGTACCCGGATCTGTGGCATCTCACGGTCGGCCAACCGTGGGCACTACCAGACCGACCAGACTTGCTATCTCAAGGGCCGTTTTTCCATCTGAATTCTGCGGCCCTCAACCTGACTGTGTGGCCATTGAGTCCTGGATCCTAGCGTCTTCAGGGTTATCTCAAGACGTCATTGCCACTATGAGACAGGCTAGGAAACCAACGTCCGCCAAGATCTACCACAGGACGT
The DNA here is from genome assembly GCF_048569485.1 of Anomaloglossus baeobatrachus. NCBI lineage: Eukaryota > Metazoa > Chordata > Amphibia > Anura > Aromobatidae > Anomaloglossus > Anomaloglossus baeobatrachus. The sequence continues at coordinate 171,248,640 of NC_134362.1, forward strand.
GGAAAATTTTCCTGTCGTGGTGCTCTGCTCAGGGTTTTTCTCCCTGGCCTTTTGCCTTGCCCACTTTTCTGTCCTTCCTTCAATCTGGACTGGAAAAGGGTTTGTCGCTCGGCTCCCTTAAGGGACAAGTCTCAGCGCTCTCTGTGTTTTTCCAGAAGCGCCTAGCCAGACTTCCACAGGTACGCACGTTCCTGCAGGGGGTTTGTCACATCGTTCCTCCTTACAAGCGGCCGTTAGAACCCTGGGATCTGAACAGGGTGCTGCTGGTTCTTCAGAAACCACCATTCGAGCCAATGAGAGATATTTCTCTCTCACGCCTTTCGCAGAAAGTGGTTTTTCTAGTAGCAGTCACTTCACTTCGGAGAGTGTCTGAGCTAGCAGCGCTGTCATGCAAAGCCCCTTTCCTGGTTTTTCACCAGGACAAGGTGGTTCTGCGTCCGGTTCCGGAATTTCTCCCTAAGGTGGTATCCCCCTTTCATCTCAATCAGGATATCTCCTTACCTTCTTTTTGTCCTCATCCAGTTCACCAATGTGAAAAGGATTTGCACTTGTTAGATCTGGTGAGAGCACTCAGACTCTACATTTCTCGTACGGCGCCCCTGCGCCGCTCGGATGCACTCTTTGTCCTTGTCGCTGGCCAGCGTAAAGGGTCACAGGCTTCCAAATCAACCCTGGCTCGGTGGATCAAGGAGCCAATTCTCGAAGCTTACCGTTCTGCTGGGCTTCCGGTTCCCTCAGGGCTGAAGGCCCATTCTACCAGAGCCGTGGGCGCGTCCTGGGCTTTGAGGCACCAGGCTACGGCTCAGCAGGTGTGTCAGGCGGCTACCTGGTCGAGCCTGCACACTTTCACGAAACACTATCAGGTGCATACCTATGCTTCGGCGGATGCCAGCCTATGTAGACGAGTCCTTCAGGCGGCGGTTGCCCACCTGTAGGAAGAGGCCGTTTTACGGCTCTCTTACGAGGTATTATTTTACCCACCCAGGGACTGCTTTTGGACGTCCCAATTGTCTGGGTCTCCCAATGGAGCGACAAAGAAGAAGGGAATTTTGTTTACTTACCGTAAATTCCTTTTCTTCTAGCTCCAATTGGGAGACCCAGCGCCCGCCCCTGTTTTTTTGTGTACACATGTTGTTCATGTTGAATGGTTTCAGTTCTCCGATATTCCTTCGGATTGAAGTTACTTTAAACCAGTTTATAATTCTTTTTCCTCCTTCTTGCTTTTGCACCAAAACTGAGGAGCCCGTGGGAGCACGGGGGGTGTATAGGCAGAAGGGGAGGGGCTTAACACTTTTAAGTGTAATACTTTGTGCGGCCTCCGGAGGCATAGCCTATACACCCAATTGTCTGGGTCTCCCAATTGGAGCTAGAAGAAAAGGAATTTACGGTAAGTAAACAAAATTCCCTTCATTGCTGTGTTCAGAACCGCCCGATCTATCAAAATATAAAATTAATTAACCTGATCTGTAAAAGGCATAGTGGTAAAAAAGTTCCAAATGACAAAATTAAGTTTTGGTTGCTGCATATTTTGCGCAAGATTTAATAACAGGTGATCAAACCGTACCATCTGCGAAAAAATGGTACAGTCAAACACATCAGCTCAAGACACAAAAATAAGTCCTCACCGAGCCATAGATCCCGAAAAATGAAAATGCTCGTGGAAAATGGCACGAAAAGTGCGCCCCTTTTTTTGGACAAAATTGTGAATTTTTTTAACCCCTTAGATAAAAGTAAACCTATACATGTTTGGTGTCTACGAACTCGCACCGACCTGAGGCATCACACCCACACATCAGTTTTACTATGTAGTGAACTCTGTAAATAAAGTATCCCAAAAACAATCGCACTTTTTTTTTTGCAATTTTTCCGCACGTTTTCCAGTACACAATATGATAAAACGTATGGTGTCATTCAAAAGTACAACTCACCCCGCAAAAAATAAGCCCTTACATGGCAAAATTGATTGAAAAATTAAAAAGTTACGGCTTTCTAAAGAAGGGAAGTGGGAAAAAAAATCCAGAAAAAACCCCCCAGAAAATCGCCCTGGGGGTGAAGGGATTAAAGCAGGTCCATGCAAAAAAAACTGTAGAAAAAGCTTCATATGAACATAGGCCAGAGAGCTAAGCTTGTATAGGTGCCTGTGGCATCTATCCTCTATAGACTTTCACGTATTTCCTTTTTCTTTGTCGCTCCTAATTGGGAGACCCAGACAATTGGGTGTATAGGTACTGCCTCCGGAGGCCACACAAAGTATTACACTTAAAAGTGTAAGTCCCCTCCCCTTCTGGCTATACACCCCCCCCCGTGGGATCACGGGCTCCTCAGTTTTATGCTTTGTGCGAAGGAGGTCAGACATGCACGCATAGCTCCACTGTTTAGTCAGCAGCAGCTGCTGACTATGTCGGATGGAAGAAAAGAGGGCCCATACGGGGGCCCCCAGCATGCTCCCTTCTCACCCCACTTGCGGTCGGCGGTGTTTGTTAAGGTTGAGGTACCCATTGCGGGTACGGAGGCTGGAGCCCACATGCTGATTCCTTCCCCATCCCCATTAGGGCTCTGGGTGAAGTGGGACTTGACCGGTCTCCGGGCACTGAGACCGTGCTCCATCCACAGCCCCTGGAGGATCTGCTGGATACGGAGCGGAGTTTCCTCAGGGACAGGACCCTGCTTCATTAAGGTACTCCGTGTCCCCGTGCTTACCGCACGCACACTGCAGCATTGCTGGGTGTGTTAGTGCGCCGGGGTAAACAGCGCTGCTGCGCTTGTGCCGTTACTCACTACAGCTCTGCTGAGTGAGGAGACTTAGTACGATCGGCCGATCCGGCCGCTGGGGTCAGTGTTTACTGCGTCGCGGCTGGGATTTGTGGTGCGCCGGGGACTTCCGCGCTGGCCGTGCATATATGACGGCCGCGCTAGATTACTACAGTCCCCGGCTTTTGCGGCCTAGTTCGTATCGTTCCCGCCCCCAGACCTGCCAGTCAGGAGGAGGGCGGGACGCTGTACAGACCAGCAGCGCTAAGAGCTGGAGTCTGTTTTACATACTCCAGCCCTCACACTAGGCACAGTGGGACGCAGTTTCCCGCACTTTTGTTTGTGGCACGCCCACAGTCCGCCCCTCTTCACAGGACGCCGGCAGCCATTCCTGCCTGCACGCTGAGCTGCAGAGGGGAGGCTGGGAGACCCAGACAAGGGATTCTACGACCTCACACCCGCTTTTCAGCGGGCGGTAAGCAGCCCTCAAGGGCTCTCCCCCACTTGTGCCATAGTGTACTTTGTATTTTGTGCTGGCAATACTTTGCACTGTACAGTCGCTGGTGATTTTCTGCTATATACCCTCCTTAGATTTCTCAAGGAGACAACAGCATGTCGTCCGCAAAAAGCAAAAGTGCCAAGGCACGGACTTTATATGCTGCCTGTACCGCATGTGGGGCTGCTCTACCGGCAGGTTCCACTGACCCCCATTGTGTGCAGTGCTCGGCCCCTGTGGCAATTGCTCAGCCGGGGCCTCTGCTAGAGGTGACCCAGGGAGAACCACCTGTGAATGCTGTCCAGGTGACAGGGACGGAGTTTGCAGCTTTTGCTGACAGATTGTCTATGACTATGTCTAAAATTCTTGAAACATTGCAGTCTAGACCAGTAACTCAGACCATGGGCACTGTTGGTTCATTGCCCCCTGGTCCCCCTCAGCTGGAACACTTCCTAGCTCCGGGGGTGTCACATGCACCCCAGGGTGACGGCTCTGACTCGGACGACAGTCCCAGACAACCTAAGCGGGCTCGCTATGAGCGACCCTCAACTTCATCACACTGGTCAGGGTCCCAGCGGGACGACTCTCTGTGTGATGAGGCGGATGTAACTGATCAGGATTCTGATACTGGGGCCGCTCTCAATCTGGATACCCCGGATGGTGACGCCATAGTGAATGATCTTATAGCGTCCATCAATAAGATGTTAGATATTTCTCCACAAGCTCCTCCTGCGGAGGAGGCAGCTTCACAGCAGGAGAAATTCCATTTCAGGTATCCCAAGCGTAAATTGAGCACTTTTCTGGACCACTCTGACTTTGGAGACGCAATCCAGAAACACCACGCTTATCCAGATAAGCGTTTCTCCAAACGGCTTAAAGATACGCGCTATCCTTTTCCCCCTGACGTGGTCAAGGGCTGGACACAGTGTCCCAAGGTGGACCCTCCAATCTCCAGGCTAGCAGCCAGATCTCTAGTTGCAGTGGAAGATGGGGCGGCACTTAAAGATGCCACTGACAGACAGATGGAGCTCTGGTTAAAATCCATCTATGAAGCTATTGGAGCGTTGTTGGCACCAGCATTCGCAGCCGTATGGGCACTCCAAGCTATTTCAGCTGGCCTTACACAGGTCGACACGGTCACACGTACATCTGCTCCGCAGGTGGCACCATTGACCTCTCAAATGTCTGCATTCACGTCTTACGCGATTAATGCTGTCCTAGACTCTACGAGCCGTACGGCGGTGGCGTCAGCCAACTCCGTGGTTTTACGCAGAGCCCTGTGGTTGAGAGAATGGAAGGCAGATTCTTCTTCCAAGAAGTGCTTAACCAGTTTGCCTTTTTCTCGTGACCGATTGTTTGGTGAGCGTTTGGATGAAATCATTAAACACTCCAAGGGTAAGGATTCAGCCTTACCGCAACCCAGACAAAACAAACCCCAACAGATGATCCCGTATTTAGACGATCTACTTATCAAGGCACCCTCTCAAGAGGCATGCCAACACAGCCTGAACGTGGCACTGAAGACTCTCCAGAGTTTCGGGTGGATCATCAACTTTTCAAAGTCAAATCTAACCCCGACCCAATCACTAATATATCTTGGCATGGAGTTTCATACTCTCTCAGCGATAGTGAAACTTCCACTGGACAAACAGTGCTCGCTACAGACAGGGGTGCAATCTCTCCTGCAGGGCCAGTCGCACCCCTTGAGGCGCCTCATGCACTTCCTAGGGAAGATGGTAGCAGCAATGGAAGCAGTTCCTTTTGCGCAGTTTCATCTGCGTCCATTACAATGGGACATTCTCCGCCAATGGGACGGGAAGTCGACGTCCCTCGACAGGGAGGTCTCCCTCTCTCAGGCAGCCAAGGAATCTCTCCGGTGGTGGCTTCTTCCCACCTCATTGTCCAAAGGAAAGTCGTTCCTACCCCCATCTTGGGCGGTGGTCACGACAGATGCGAGTCTATCAGGGTGGGGAGCAGTGTTTCTCCACCACAGGGCTCAAGGTACGTGGACTCGGAAAGAGTCCACCCTTCAGATCAATGTTCTGGAAATCAGAGCAGTCTATCTTGCCCTACAAGCCTTCCAACAGTGGCTGGAAGGCAAGCAGATCCGAATTCAGTCGGACAACTCCACAGCGGTGGCATACATCAACCACCAAGGGGGAACACGCAGTCGGCAAGCCTTCCAGGAAGTCCGGCGGATTCTGACGTGGGTGGAAGACACGGCATCCACCATATCCGCAGTCCACATCCCAGGCGTAGAAAACTGGGAAGCAGACTTTCTCAGTCGCCAGGGCATGGACGCAGGGGAATGGTCCCTTCACCCGGACGTGTTTCAGGAGATCTGTCGCCGCTGGGGGATGCCGGACGTCGACCTGATGGCGTCACGGCACAACAACAAAGTCCCGGTTTTCATGGCACGGTCTCACGATCACCGAGCTCTAGCGGCAGACGCCTTAGTTCAAGATTGGTCGCAGTTCCGGCTGCCGTATGTGTTTCCACCTCTGGCATTGTTGCCCAGAGTGCTCCGCAAAATCAGGTCCGACTGCCGCCGCGCCATTCTCGTCGCTCCAGACTGGCCAAGGAGGTCGTGGTACCCGGATCTGTGGCACCTCACGGTAGGCCATCCGTGGGCACTACCAGACCGTCCAGACTTGCTGTCTCAAGGGCCGTTTTTCCATCTGAATTCTGCGGCCCTGAACCTGACTGTGTGGCCATTGAGTCCTGGATCCTAGCGGCCTCAGGTTTATCTCATGAAGTGGTTGCCACCATGAGACAGGCTAGGAAGCCATCCTCCGCCAAGATCTACCACAGGACGTGGAGGATATTCCTATCTTGGTGCTCTGCTCAGGGAGTTTCTCCCTGGCCTTTTGCATTGCCTACTTTTCTTTCCTTCCTGCAGTCTGGGTTGGAAAAAGGTTTGTCGCTTGGCTCCCTTAAAGGTCAAGTCTCCGCGCTATCCGTATTTTTTCAGAAACGCCTGGCGCGACTTCCTCAGGTACGCACGTTCCTGCAAGGGGTTTGTCATATCGTCCCCCCTTACAAGCGGCCGTTGGAGCCCTGGGACCTGAACAAGGTTCTAATTGCTCTCCAAAAGCCGCCTTTCGAGCCTATGAAGGAGGTTTCCCTTTCTCGTCTTTCACAGAAAGTGGCCTTTCTAGTGGCGGTCACGTCTCTTCGGAGAGTGTCCGAGATGGCGGCGTTATCATGCAGATCTCCATTCCTGGTGTTTCACCAGGACAAGGTAGTTCTGCGTCCAATTCCAGAATTTCTTCCCAAGGTGGTATCGTCCTTTCATCTCAATCAAGATATCACTTTACCGTCTTTGTGTCCGCATCCAGTTCACCAATTTGAAAAGGGTTTGCATTTATTGGATCTGGTGAGAGCACTCAGGATCTACATTTCCCGCACGGCGTCTCTGCGCCGCTCGGATGCACTCTTTGTCCTTGTCGCTGGTCAGCGTAAAGGGTCGCAAGCTTCCAAATCCACCCTTGCGCGGTGGATCAAGGAACCAATTCTTCACACCTACCGTTCGGCTGGGCTTCCGATTCCATCAGGGCTGAAGGCCCATTCTACCAGAGCCGTTGGTGCGTCCTGGGCATTACGGCACCAGGCTACGGCTCAGCAGGTGTGCCAGGCGGCTACCTGGTCGAGTCTGCACACTTTTACCAAGCATTATCAGGTGCATACCTACGCTTCGGCGGATGCCGGCCTAGGTAGACAAGTCCTTCAGGCGGCGGTGGCTCACCTGTAGGAAAGGGCTGTTTGACGGCCCTATCACGAGGTATTCTTTTACCCACCCAGGGACTGCTTTTGGACGTCCCAATTGTCTGGGTCTCCCAATTAGGAGCGACAAAGAAGAAGGGAATTTTGTTTACTTACCGTAAATTCCTTTTCTTCTAGCTCCAATTGGGAGACCCAGCACCCGCCCTGTTTTCTTAGGAAGTTTTTTTTTTTTTCAGGGTGCACATGTTGTTCATGTTGAACAGTTCAGTTCTCCGAGGCTGTTTCTCGGGTTGAATTTGTATTTAAAACAGTTATTGGCTTTCCTCCTTCTTGCTTTTGCACTAAAACTGAGGAGCCCGTGATCCCACGGGGGGGTGTATAGCCAGAAGGGGAGGGGCCTTACACTTTTAAGTGTAATACTTTGTGTGGCCTCCGGAGGCAGTAGCTATACACCCAATTGTCTGGGTCTCCCAATTGGAGCTAGAAGAAAAGGAATTTACGGTAAGTAAACAAAATTCCCTTCTTTTACTGCACTTTACCATACTTTATTATTCCATAATTTTCTTTTTATTTTCGTTATGTATATGTAGGCTTAAACTGACCAGTCGGAGACTAAACGGACTTCAGTCTGGCCTAAATTTGGCAATAGAGCCCTATTTTAACATATTTTCACCAGGGATGTTCTCTGGCATTCATGGTAAACTAAACTAGTGATGTCTCAGAAGATGGCCCTGAAAAGAGCCTTGAAGTTCTTCCGTAATTCACACGACGTCCCATGATAGTCCTGGCTCTGCTGCATCCCAATCTGGAGAGATCGAAAACCTGTCCGATCTCTCCAGGCTTCAGGAAACACTGACAAGGGGAACCCAGGTGGCAGCAGTGACGTCACTTAGTTCACCGGAGGTCACATCCGGGTTCAAATGGCATGACCTCTGGTGACCTGAAGCGCTCTGGCTTAACTTGCGTGACCTTGCCCCGCATCCCGCCAGCCCTTTT